>NC_139221.1:208908008-208913008 GCF_055691185.1 Crinia signifera | reverse complement strand
AATACAATCTGCAATCTCCCATTTGGCCGTATCAATCTGAGGACAACTGCTGCAATGCCATCCCAAGGGATTAACAACCTCTAACGGCGCAGGGTAACTATTAGCCCTTATTTGAGCAACCAACTGCTCCAACTCAGTTCCAACTTTTACCATTGGTGTCGTTACAGGTTTACAAACGAAACGGGACAGTCATTGCCTGTGTGCGTATACACACACTAATCTTCAGCATCATATCATTTTCCGGTCCAGTTTAACCTTTTATTAATGTATATGTAATATCAAATTTGATATCCCCATTTTTTTTTGTCAGTGAATTATGTATTTTCATTTTATGTTTATATTTTATTAATGTTATTAAATGTATCAATCTTTTTCATCAAACAAGCGCCACATCTCATATATTTTTCTTTCTCTTGGTATTGGGTTTGACAAACCCTTTTTTAAGTGGCAGCTATTAGCGTAAGCATCCCTGTTGGCGCCTACTTCTGCTACCTAGGTAGCAATTTTGCTCTGACGGACTGGCCCACACTGTGTCAGTTTGGGCTGGTGTCTGCTGGACCAGAAGAGGCCTCCTTGGATCGGCCAAACAGGGTTTTACCTGACATCACGTCAGACCTATCTGCCCCTGACTGGCAGCGAGTGGAGCCTGCAACTTCAGATCAGCTCAGCAGCACTTCCAGAGGGCACCCCGCTCGGAGTGACATATTCATTACTGGCAGCGAGCGGAGCCTCTGCACTAGCTAGTGCAGAGGCTCCGCTCGCTGCCGGTAATAAACATGTGCTGCTTCGAGCGAGGTGCCCTCTGGAAGTGCGGCTGAGCTGACCTAACTAAGGCTCCATCATCAGGGATCACTGAAGTGAGTGCAAAGTCTCCCGATGCAGCTGAGTCGCCCCTAGGCATTGCAAACGCCCTAGTTTGCTTATGTCTAGGGCCGGATCTGCACACCCCACAGCCTATAACCCTAACCATACATACACCCTGCAGCCTATAACCCTAACCAGACACACACACACACACCCCACAGCCTATTATGTGACCATGAACCATCCCCACAAAGCCATGCCCTAAATTTTTGTCTCCCATCTTTACTATTTTGAGTAGGGGGGGGGGGCAAACCATATTATTTGCACCTGGGCCCACAACTTTGCTAGTTCTGCCTCTGGCGCAGGAGTTTTTTGTGCAGCTGGGGATAAACACAGTGTGGGAGGCAGATTGAGGTGACTGTGTGTAACAGCCTGAGCACTGTGACTGAAGTACCCTACATTACAGAACATTAAAATTAATATATGATGCAGCACAGCCTGGCTCTGTGTGGCTGGTTCTGGTTCACGTATGTAAACTACTTTAGCGCAGGTCCATAGAACTCTTTTCATTGGAGGATGGCCCCCTCTCTGGAGACCAGCAACTGGTACAGGTCGAGTATCCCGTATCCGAATATCCGTTATCCGAATTATTCAGAAAACCATACATTCCAGAAAGTGAAGAATTTTTTTTTTTTTTTTTTGATAAAAACTCACTGGGGACATATGTAACAGCCCTACTGAGGGAATGATATGTAACTGGCACTATATATGTGCAAGAAAATGATTGCTTGGCATTCAAATTCAATATCTGAGATAGTACACAAATTTTGTTTCATGTTTTGAAACCTTGTTTTTTGAACAAATAAAATATATTTGTGTGTATTTTATGTGGTAATAAAATATATATGTGTGTATTTTATGTGTTTATACAGCATAAATGCAAGATACTTCAAAAAACATCATTGAAATATTAAAATATTCCGAAATACGGAATAATCCGTTATCCAAAATTCTCCTGGTCCCGAGCATTTTGGATAAGGGATACTCAACCTGTAGTTTATTAGATTCCCCATTAGGTGAGCGCTAACCCCCTCTAACTATATATATCACAGTTCGCTATTTTTAATCCAAACAGAGGGCACTTGCCAGATCATCCAAATATAATCCACAAAATGATTTAATGATACCATCACCAAGTCAACGTTTCGGACCAAAACAGCCTTTGTCAAGACATACAGCATAAAGACCAAGCAGCAAGGTGAAAATTGCCAATTTTCACCTTGCTGCTTGGTAATTATACTGTATGACTTGACAAAGGCAGTTTGGTCTGAAACGTCGACTTTTTTCCTGAAGTGGTGATGTATCATTAAACACATTTCTTCTTATATTTGAATGATCTGGTGATTGCCCTCTGGTTGGATTAGAGATATTGAACTGTGATTCTACAGTATATATGGCGCACAGGGGGTGACATTTATTAGAGGTCGATGTTGGGTTTTGGGCGATTTTTATCGCAAAAATGGCCGTTTTCGCACTTTTTCCCAAATTCGCATAATTAATGAGATGCGGAAATCTGCAAAAAATGTGGGATTTGCTGTGAAATCGCACTTTCTGAAAGTGCGATTTTTTTTATCTCCGGAATTCGCATCCAGATGTTTTCCCCATTGAAAAATATACAAATCGCATATTTAAAAAATAGACCTGATCCTGACTGGCGATTTTGTCAGAACCATGCACAGATCATTGCGATCTGTGTATGGTTCTTTGGTAAAATATGTGTAAAAGTAAAAAATAAATAAATAAAACCGGCGTGGGGTCCCCCCTCCTGTACATAACCAGCCCCAGGCTCATTGAGCCGGACCTGGTTCCAAAAATACGGGGGACAAAAAGCGTAGGGGTCCCCTGTATTTCTGAAACCAGCACCGGGCTCCAACAGCCCGCAGTGTCATGCCACAGCCGGGGGACACTTTTTACATAAGGTCCCCCGGCCGTACCATGAGCACCGTGGCTGGTCAGCCTTGGACGGGGTACCTGGAGGAGTGGGGACCCCCCCAATAAAGGGGTCCCCCCCCAAGGCTTCACCCCTCCAGGGCTGAAGCCGGCGTCCCTGGCTATTGGACGCCGGCCTGACAGGGTTAAAGTGACATTCCTAACATTGCTTAATACAGGAGAACTACAAGTGCCAGCAGACCTCCCCCGCATGCTGGGACTTGGAGAACCACAAGTCCCAGCATGCGGGGCATTAATGGGCCCGCTGGGACTTGTAGTCCACCTGTAAAAAGAATGTTAAAAGAAAAACACACACAGAAAAGTTAAACTTTATTACATACACATACACACACCTCAATTTTACACCAATATATTTACCGATCCAGGATCCAGCGCTGGTCTCCCTTCTGCAGCAGAGCCGGTCAGCCCGCACTATGAACCGGCTTTCTCCGATGCAGCTAACAGCTTCTGTCGCGCTGTCCCAGCGCAACACAGGCTGAGAGCGTGATTGGCTGAGCTATGCGTCTCCATGGAGACACATAAGCCGAAGACGCTCTCAGCCTTTGTTGCGCTGGATCGGTAAGTACATTGGTCTAAAAATTGAGGTGTGTGCATGTGTATGTAATAAAGTTTTACTTTTCTGTGTGTGTTTTTCTTTTAACATTCTTTTTACTGGTGGACTACAAGTCCCAGCGGGCCCATTAATGCCCCGCATGCTGGGACTTGTGGTTCTCCTAGTCCCAGCATGCGGGGGATGTCTGCTGGCACTTGTAGTTCTCCTGTATTAAGCAATGTTAGGAATGTCACTTTAACCCTATCAGGCCGGCGTCCAATGGCCAGGGACGCCGGTGACAGCCCAGGCTTCAGCCCTGGAGGGGTGAAGCCTTGGGGGGGGGACCCCTTTATTGGGGGGGTCCCCACTCCTCCAGGTACCCCGTTTAAGGCTGACCAGCCACGGTGCTCATGGTACGGCCGGGGGACCTTATGTAAAAAGTGTCCCCCGGCTGTGGCATGACACTGCGGGCTGTTGGAGCCCGGTGCTGGTTTCAAAATACGGGGGGACCACCAGATTTTTTGTCCCCCGTATTTTTGGAACCAGGACCGGTCCAAGAGTCCACGGCTGGTTTCAGAAATACGGGGGACCCCTACACTTTTTGTCCCCCGTATTTTTGGAACCAGGTCCGGCTCAATGAGCCCGGGGCTGGTTATGTACAGGAAGGGGGACCTCATGCCACAATCATTTCACCAAAATCGCACCTTTTCATGACTAAAAAAATCACACTTTTTCATGCCTAAAATCACCCTATATCGCACTTTCTCACACTTTTCATGCTGGAATACACACCTCATTAAATATACGAATTCGCGGCAAAAATGCGATAAAAAAAAAACGGCGATATAGGGCGATTTGAGAAATAATCGCATTTTCTCAAAAACGTCAACCCACTAAATCTCGCCCTATATGTGTGGCCTTAGTGGTGCACCCCACTGTTGATACGAATTGCATGTGTGTGTGGATTCTATCACTACTATATATATATATATATATATATATATATATATATATATATATATGGATCAAACATTGATGTGATAGCTATGTGTATTGTAGCCATATTGAGCGATAGTGCTAGGACCTGCAGAAAGGTGGGGTTCCTTGACGGGGGCTGCAGGCTTAAATGCATTGATCAATTCATGAACCAAATCTCCACTATTTATTACTGTATCAGTTAATTTAGTGTGTGCAGAGCCCCTACAATGTCTGTTTAAACAATGTGGTCACAAGCCATAGGGCACCCCAAAACTAGGAAAGGTGAGTGCCGATGTTTAGTATGTATATATATATATATATATATATATATATATACTGTCTTGGTCCTGGCACTGCTTGAATGTAGGTCGAAACTGCCCCGGTGCCCCTGCATCCACTTGACAATTTAAGCGGAATATATAGACTGATGTATAGCGCGGCACTCAGCGGACTTCAATCAATAAAAAGACCACACGGTAAGTTTGCCCATCAATGTTTCATTTCACGAAGAAATATTGTCAGAATGTACATAGAATAAAGAAAGATAGCTCACCTTATACCCTCACCCAGGTGTGGGAGGGGAACATCCACCGGTCAGCTGGGTTCCGGTTGCGTCAACTGCGTCAACATTTAGCTTTAAATGTGTTCTTTTATTCATGATATGGATTTGTTGTTG
>NC_139221.1:208780508-208903008 GCF_055691185.1 Crinia signifera | reverse complement strand
CTGCAGTGCTGGAGCGTGCAGGGGTGTCCGTGCCGCCGGGGGTACCTCCGGCGCTGTCATTGTGTATAAGCTGGCCGCGGCCGGCGGGGTCCTTACAGTGAATAGAAAATAACTAGCCCTATGCGCGCGGCGGCGCGGGAAGCGCTAGTTATTTTCTATTCACTGTAGGGACCCCGCCGGCCGCGGCCAGCTTATACACAATGACAGTGCCGCAGGTACCCCCGGCAGCACGGACACCCCTGCACGCTCCAGCACTGCAGGTACGCCGGGGATGCAAGTTTTTTACACAGGTACCACCCCCCCGGCACCGGGGCGCCCCTTGCACCGGCCCTGAGTACACCCTGAATAAGTAAAATAGTAGGGCAAGCTTGCATGCTAATAAGCCTTATTTATGCACAAAAATGAAAGATGTATACACAAATACCTGTGACAATACTTTTTAAGTGCAGCAGGAGACAGACCTAGCTTTTCCAGCACAATATACCTATAACGACGGTGGTGCTACTTCTCAGTATTGCGCTGGCAGTGGTGGCCATGCGTGTGACATCAGACTGCCGTTTTGCAAATGGTGCTTCGTCTGTTTCTTTTCTCAGAAAGTTACCAGTGTTCTACTATTGAAGCTAGGTTTCATTTAATTTACAATGTGCAAAAAGTCTTACTTGGTGCTTACAGTCATATTTACAACAAAAAATATTTAGTAGCTTTGTCGGAGTGACCTATTTTTAAGCTGACAAACCTATCACTCTGATTTTTATAGCTTGTGATATTTCGTGTTAAGTGTATGTTGTTGTACTGTATGTCCTTTTTTAAGTAAACACTTATTATTAAACATTAAGTTTTAATTAAAGTGCGCCCTCAGGCCCCAACAAAAGAGAGTACTCTTCTTCTCCTGTCTAGATTCAATTTACACTCAGGGGAGCACCTCCACATAAATGATTAGTGCTGAGGCACGCTGTCGCAAGTACTGTGGATATTTCAGTTGTTCATAACATATTCCTTTAGAGAATAAGTAAAGCTTGTGTCCATGTCCGGTCCATGTCCATGTCCGGTTAGTATCAGAAAGTAAGAGGTTTTGGTAGAGTTTTCCATTATTATTTTTTTTAAAGCAGCAATCACTTGACAAAATTAACTTAGTTTTTCATTGTAATTGATTTCCGTTTAAAAAAAAAAAAATGGGAAAACTCTCCCAAAATCTTTCTCTTTCTGATTATCACACCATATTACATTTGGCCCTTGATGTTAAAACTGAGTAGCTTTCACCATAAAGCCACCACAGCAAATTTACCATATTCCCAATTTTTTAAAATGCATCGGATCAACAGCCCATGGTCACAACAGACCCTTCATGCCTAGTTACATTGGAGGACGCAATATGCATGACAGAGTTGTCAAAATGACATCACAGGCATAGGCGAATCTAGAATTATGGTAATGGGTGGTCCCAGATCTAGACATAATAGTAGGAGGACCTTTGCGCAGCAAAAAGGAGGCGTGGCCTCATGGGAAGGAGGCGTGACATCACAAAAAGGGGTGTGGTATTACACTTTAGACCTGGGGTAGCCAACCCTAGTCCTTGAGAGCTACCAAAAGTGCATGTTTTGCAGGTCTCCTCACAGAATCACAAGTGAGCTAATTAGCTCCATCTGTGTATCTTTTAAAATGTGTCAGTGATTAATGAGTGCAGCTGTGCAGGAGCTAGGATGTCTGGAAAATGTGAACTGTTAGTAGCTCTCGAGGGCTAGGGTTGGCTACCACTGCTTTAGACCATACACAGTAATGCCCAATACACATTTTAGCAAACTCCGTAATACCCTTACACATAAAGCCACACGCCGTAATGCCAATTACACATAAGGCCACACACCATAATGCCCATTACATACTATATAACAAACCGTAATGCCCATTACATATTAGTGCTGCTTACCTATGTGTTCATTGCTATGGGGTTCTTGCTTGATGGCACCATAGTACCCATTACACATGATGCCGCACACCATAGTACCCATTACACATGATGCCGCACAACATCGTACCCATTACACATGATGCCGCACACCATAGTACCCATTACACATGATGCCGCGCACCATAGTACTCATTACACATGATGCTGCACACATAATGTCCCTTACACATGATGCTGCACACATAATTCCCCTTACACATGATGCTGCACACCATAATGCCCCTTACACATTAAGCCACACATTATGCGTAATGCCCCCACATACCGCCACTTTTAGCGTCCCTTAAGCAATGCCCCCAAAAGTGCCACTTGCTGTAAATTTTTATATGAGCCTTCGCTGCTGCAGGGAGAGATAGAGAGTGGTGAAGCTGCTTCTATGGGGAGAGGAGCAGAGCGCAGCGCAGAGCACACTCCCACTCCCTCCTGGTGTCCCCTTTAGCCGAGTGGACATTTGAAATATTGTGCGCGCTGTTGTTGTGCATGACGTCGGGGGAGCACGCTGGGCGCCGGCGCCACATGATTAAAAGGGGGGCGGGCTGAGGTGAAAGCGGGGAGAAGAATTGGAGCGGAAGCTGCAGGGGTGACAGTCATTGACAGCTGGGCAGAGAGCAGGGGGCTGCCTGGCTGTATTCAGAGCACTGCAGGTCACGGCTGTTTGAAATAATACCCCTTTCACAACAGAAAATGCAGGAATTTACCTGGGAATATGGTCATCTGCATTTTCTGGTGTGAGGGGGAGAGACAATCACTCCCCTCTCCCTACCCCCATTTAACCAACCAGCTATATCTTCGGAACCAACTGACCCATTTACATGAGACCAGTATCATATTGAAGAACTTTTGAGTTGGCTTTGAATGATTTTGGTCCCGTGAAACTGGGCTGTTTGGTTCCAGAGAAATCTGCCCTCAAAGAACATAAACATCATGAAATTACATTTAAGAAATAATAAAAATACGGTTTAGCCTCAATATCCCTGGAACCAATTAACCCATATGAATCCAGCCTGAAATCAGATTGAAGGCCCAGCGATTTGTGTTAGACTGAGATCAACCTCGAGCTTCTCTGATGCCGGAGGGGGAACTGGCAGCCGTTGGAACCGGGTGGGGGGTGGAATTAATGAGTCCCATGTTATCCTATGGGAAAAAACGTTCTAGCTTACCCAGTGTTATATCCGGTTCCCGGGGGGCTGGCGACGTGGGTCTGAGCTTGTTGGAAAAAAGCTACAAAATGGGCCTATTTGGAGAGTGGGATTGGAGCTACAGCTCCATCAGGCCCATTGTTAATCCGGCCCTGGTCAGCAGGTGCACTGAGATTGTCAAGAGGTGTAAAATATCACATAGCCAGATTCAGCTTGTATTGCAAAACATCAACTAAATGGCCACTCCTATTTTAAAGTGCCAGTATGAAACATATTGTTAGAGGTTGTTTCAAGATAATATAGATCAGTGTGGAAAAATATCTAATTGCAGGACCTACTATGCAAACAAAAGAAGAGGGAATTTAGCAAAAAGGTGGAAAAGTAGCGATTAACTTTACTATATATATATCCGTTTAGAGAATTATCATATCTGTATTATCTGTTTGAGTTTGGAGGGGAGGAGGGGACAGACAAAGAAGAGAATAAAAAGAAGATTCTTGCAGAGAAGGTCAGTTTAATTCAACAACTGGGGTGAAATGAAATGCTCTGCAGAGAACCAAGGTTCTATCCTCTGGCTCTTCAGTGGTAGGCGCATGCACTATTCCCTGCTGTCAGAGAACACTGTAGGTGACTTGAGTTGGTACAGCATCACTTTGAAGCAAAAGGCAACTTTTTAAAAGTTGTCACTGGACAATGAAACGCGTCAGTTTACACCTATCTTTTAGACATTGGACTACATTGGAAGGACTTTCTGTATTGAACCAGCTCCCTCACATTCCTTTTCCACCTTGGTAAGAGCTTAACAACTTGTATTACAAATATTTGGGAAACCACCACCTGCTTATTTTGGGTCTGCCTTTTTGAGACTGTGATACTATCATCATGAACAGGAGATAAACCTCTCTGCACGGCCTTATAACCCAGTCAGGTTTATGAACACAAGAGATATGTGGCAGCACTGGCTGAATGATAAGGAGATGGTTCTCTTTTAAAACGTACATTTTTTAATAATAAAAGGGGATTTTTGTAAGAACCTGTGAATTATAGCAAATTCACTTACAGTTAGGTGAGCTTCTCAATCCACGAATGTCAAGGGTTCCGCAAAGGTTCCGCCCCAGGTATCCGATGAGGACCGGAATATCCTAGAGGGGGAAGAGATACTTGTAACACACAGCTGGGCTGTATAGTAAGACGGGGTCGCTTACGGATGCCCACGGGTGGCTGCGAGCTTCGCCGGTTAGGCAAAAGTCATCATCGGCCAAAGGCCTCAGCCACCCTAACTTCACCTATTCGCACTTTCGCACGTAGGTGGTAAGTGTGACTCTCTCACGGGAGAGCCACGGACCGGCGCTCAGGGACGAACACACACACACAGATGAAACTCACCTACGCAATTCCTTGTCACCTTGCTAGAGGATCCCGGCACCTGGGGAACAAGAACGAAAACAGCCTCTCTACAACCCTGCACTAACCTAACTAGGACTAACCTGTCCCTAATGTAACACGAGTAACTAGGCTGAACTTACAATAACAAACAACGAGCACTATCCTCTAACTAACAATCAAGGCAGACATAAGGACAATCAAGCAGCAAACAAGGACGTGATCAGATTATACTAGAACAGGTGTGTGTGTAAGGTACTAACCTCCGCGATGTAAAGTGCGACCGGCCTAATGCAGTGCACCCCTAGGACAGTCACAGATACCTGGGTAGACAGCCGTCTATCCCAGTTCAGGACCGGGGGTGTGGGGCTGAGCTGAATATCACCCTTCCCTTCTTATACAATTAGATGACATACAAAATGGCCGACAGGCCTAAGATGGCTGCCGCAGGCCTATGAGACACAGGCAGGAGGCCTGGAGATGAGGCACAGGCTGGAGGCCTGGTGATGAGGCACAGGCTGGAGGCCCGGTGATGAGGCACAGGCTGGAGGCCTAGTGATGAGGCACAGGCTGGAGGCCTGGTGATGAGGCACAGGCTGGAGGCCTGGTGATGAGGCACAGGCAGGAGGCCTGGTCTTGAGGTACAGGCAGGAGGCCTGGTGTTGAGGCACAGGCAGGAGGCCTGACACTGGTGGTCTAGGGCAGGCTATGTGTTGGTGGTGGCCGGACAGGGCCACTTACCCGATCCAGTGGGAGAGGCTGCAGCAGAGGACTTCGTTAGCTCTTTTGTCTCCCCACTGCTGCAGCACTCTCCGGTCCTCAGCTTCAGTTCTTCAGGCTCTTCGGTAGCTCCTGCTGCTGTGCTGGCTGCCTCTGGATCTGCCGCCGTCTCTGCCGCCGCTGCTCTCTTCCCACTTCAGGAGCTCTTCCACACTCCCTCTCCGCCGACGAACTGTGCTCCGCCGCTCCACTGCGTCTAATATAAGACGTTGGGAGAAGGCGGAGCTATGACGCGGCGAGCCCGGATTGGTTCGCCGCGTCCCGCGCTGATTGGCCACCTCGTCGCGAGCACTGATTGGCTCACGCGAGGCGCGCCATTCAAAATACCGGCTGTTGATTGGAGGAACTTGAATCCTCCCGGACTCAAGTTCCTCCAGGCCGCAATCCCGCCGCCGCCGACGCCGCAACGGGGAACCAGCCGGAGGGAGACGGAGGTAAGCAATGCGTCCCCCCCTGCTCCCAATTCGGACAGATGTAATTCCTGGGTATCTCGTCCTGGGCGCCCAAACATCAAGAAAAATTGGGAGAATCCCGTTGTGCTGTGTACCCTGTTGTTATAAATCCACACTAATTCTTGCACATGTTCAGGCCATCTTCGTCTCTTGGTTGCTTCTAAGGTTCGCAACATCTGAAGCAACGTCCGGTTGAACCGTTCGCAAGCGCCATTGCCCTGGGGATGATACGGCGTTGTGCTAGACTTCTGCACTCCATATAGCAGGCAAAGCTGTTCCATGAGTTTCCCTTGAAAACAGGCACCCTGATCCGAATGGATCCGTTCAGGACACCCATACTGCCGAATGAAGTGCTCCACAATAGCTTTGGTCGCGGACTCCGCCATCTGATCCTGGGTAGGCACCACCACAGTGAACTTGGTAAAGTGATCCGTCATGACTAGGGCATATTGATGACTACTGACAGATTCTCCAATTAGGACGTAGTCAACCATCAGCAGTTCCAAGGTGCGACTGGTCTTGATGGTCTGTATAGGAGGATGTTGCATCGAGGGCTTCACTACCCCGCACTGTCGACACTCCCGACACACTCTCTCTACAATCGCCAGCAACTGGGGGGCCAAGAACAGGCGTTGTACCCACTGGTAAGTTTTTGCCGCCCCCAGGTGGGCTCCATTCTCATGAGCCTCAACCACCAAGGTCGGTATCAACGCTTCGGGCACTACAACCTGGTCCACCATGCGAAATTCATGTTCCAAATACACCTGGCGGCGTAACGTACCAGCGCAGACCTTTAGACGATCCCAGCTCCGGAGGATTTTCTGGCAGTAGGGGGTCAGTCGATTCCGCTCCTCGCGATTGGGCCAGTGTCCTTTGATCTTCCATTGTCGAATGGCATGTAGCCCGGGATCATTCTGTTGTAACGAGGCCCAATCCCGCTCTGTGTTTCGGTATAAACGTGTCTCCATCTCTACCTGGGGTTGCATCTGTACCCCAGAGGAGGTGATCCTGGTTAAGTCGGGAATCTCTACTGCCTCATGTTCCTCGTCCCCCGGGACCAGGGGTATCTGTTGAGGAAACCGAGATAAAGCATCAGCATTCCCGTTACTCTTTCCTGGCCGGTAGCGGATCTTGTGGCTGTATTTCGCCAGTCGCGCTACCCACCGTTGTTCCAACGCCCCAAGCTTGGCAGTGTCCAGATAGGCCAGGGGGTTGTGGTCGGTGAAGATCTCCACGTGAGCTGCTGCCAGATACTCCGCAAATTTCTCAGTCACGGCCCAGACTACCGCTAGTAGCTCTAACTTGAAGGAACTGTAGTTGTCCGGGTTCCTCTCGGTCTCTCGCAAACTCCGACTGCCATAGGCAATCACTCGCTCCTGGCCGTCCTGCTCCTGGGATAGTACAGCCCCCAGTCCTTGCAGGCTGCCGTCCGTGTAAAGAATGAAAGGCGTTTCAAAGTTGGCATAGCCCAGCACCGACGCCTCCATGAGCATTCGCTTGAGGTGGGCAAACGCCATCTCCTGGGGAGCCCCCCAGGCCACGGCCTGTTTCTTGTTGGTAGTGGCGACACCTCGCAGCAGGGCCTGCAGGGGCTCAGCAACCTTGGCAAAGTCCTTGATGAACCAACGGTAGTAGCCGACCAATCCAAAGAAGGCTCGCAACTCGGTAATGGTAGTCGGAGTTTTCCAGTCTTGTACGACCGAAATCTTACTCGGGGTGGGGCACACTCCATCCCGGGACACCACATGACCCAGGTACGTCCGTACCTCTCCAGGCGCTGCAGCACCAAGTCCAGCCTCACCAGAGGTTCATCCAGGGTAGAAGCAAACACAATGATGTCATCCAGGTAAATCAACAGCGCTTTAAAGTTCAAGTCCCCCAAGCACCTCTCCATCATCCGTTGGAATGTCGCCGGTGCATCGGTGAGTCCAAAAGGCATACGCAGAAATTCGAACAACCCCATCGGTGTCGTAAAGGCAGTCTTTTCTTGGTCCTGCGTAGCTACGGCGACTTGCCAGTACCCACTGGCCAGATCTAGTGTGGAAAAATACCGAGCGTCTCCGAGGGCAGCTAGGAATTCCTCAATTCGTGGCAACGGGTACGCATCTCGGACGGTGCAGCTATTCAACCGACGGTAATCTACACAGAATCGAATGGAACCATCTTTCTTCCGCACAAGAACAATGGGGGCGGCCCACAGACTTTTACTCTCACGGATCACCTTGTTCTCCAGCATCTGCCACAACATTGTTTTCACCTCTTGGTAAAGTTTGGGAGGAATTGGCCGGTACCTCTCTTGAACGGGAAGACTATCCCCAGTGCGGATCTCATGCTGCAAGTCTTCAGTATATCCAAAATCCTCCTCATGCCGGGAAAAAACCTTCTGCCTCTCCCACAGCATATCCTCTAGCCTCTGTACTGTCGCAGTATCACACTCATCTAGGAAAACATCCATCTGTTCCCGAATCACTCGACCATTCCAATCTGCACTGGGGCACTCCTCGTCTCCCAAACTCACCGCCATCGACCATGCCTCCTTTCCCTCTGGTCGTAGCAAAATTGGCCGCCCCCCACATATGTTATCCCTGGGGACAGTAGTCACGGTAGCTATGGTGGCGCCGGCTGGAATTCTCTTGGGCTCATCCAGAAGGTTGCACAGCCGGACCAATACCTTGCCGTCCCTTACCACTGCCAGGGTTCAAGCCAGGATGAGGCCGGAGTCAATTCCCAGATACCCGTTGGGTTCCACCATCACTTCAAACCCATCCAACCGCCGGTGGGTCCTTACCTCAAGGGGAAGAACAATCTCTTGATGGGGAGGCAGCTCTATTTGTTGTCTATGACTAGTTTTCCAGTTTTGCAAATTTGTCCCACTTGTTGAAATGCCTGTTGCACCGGGCGCTGGACACCCAGCTTCTTCCAGTATTGGGGGCCACTCTCCTGGAACAAAATCCGATCAAGTTCCTTCAAGACATTCATACCGACGATCACGGACCATGGCTGAGCCCCTTACCTTTAACTACCAGGATCCCCTTCTTCCCCACCTTCTGACCACAAATCTCTATCTCCATCCAGACCACCCCCACGACTGGGATAGGAAGGTTATTAGCAGCCGTAAGGGTAACCCAGCTTTCAAACACTGCCTCCTTCAGGTGGGAATAATGTTCCAGGAAGCAGTCCTCCGACATGGTGGTCACCTGAGAGCCGGTGTCCAACAGGCATCTCTGTTCCTTGTCCGCAAAACATCCCACAACAACAGGACACTCTCCCACTATGTCAGCTGAATCCACTATAGCTGCCTCTCCGCCCATCTCCCCCGCAGGTGGTCCCGTGACCGCGAGGGACTCTAGTTTAAGGGAGGGCCCCGGTCTGCCCCGCACTCCCGGGCCACAGCTGTAACATCGGGGGCCTCTGTTCTCTCTAGGCCGGGCCCCACTGTTGTTGCCCCCTCGTGATCCCCCTTGCACTCGCCGGGGAACACGGTCTTCTACACTTCCATGGCCCCTCTGTCGATGGACTTCTTCCCGCAACTGGGAGATCTCTTCTCTCATTTCTAATGTGACTTTCTAGAAGGCCTCCTTCAAATCCTTGATACATGATTCAAGGGGGTGGGGTTCCTCCCGAACGACTGGGGCCGATACGGGCGTCAGACACTGTGGGGCCATAGCATAGGGGCCGAAGTTGGCATCCCGGTCTCGGGCGATGGCCTCAACTTGGGTTTGGTGAAACGTAAGCATTTTGTTGTCGGAAATTTTGTCCAACAAAATCTGCAACAGGGGAACACTCCGTAATCCCAGTGCGAAATGATCTCGTAATACGATGCTGGGGTTGGCCAGCTTGCCCAAACATTCCGGGTCACGGCGACAAATTATCCCCAGCATTTCTTGTAGGGCATTGGCAAACTGCGGGATAGATTCGTCCTCCCTCTGCACACGCGTAAACAATCGCTGTCGCAGGTTCCCGGCGGAGGAAGTATTGCCATAGATTCCGTCGAGTATCCCAAACACGTTGTCCAAGGTATCCCGGTCATCCTCGGCGACAAGGATGACGGACCGCCAGGCTTCTCCATCTAAGGCATTAACCGCAAGTTGATGCTGGAACTCTTCCGGCACCTGGTACATCTGGATGATCCCTTCCAGTCTCTTCTTTCAATCTCCCAGCGGCATATTCTGCCCATCGTACCGGGGCACCCTGGACAGGGCGGAGCCGAAGTTAAACTTTCGGCCCCCCTTCGGAGAAGTTTCCTCTGCCTCCGACATCCTGCCGACTACGCCAAATGTGAATTATAGCAAATTCACTTACAGTTAGGTGAGCTTCTCAATCCACGAACGTCAAGGGTTCCGCAAAGGTTCCGCTCCAGGTATCCGATGAGGACCGGAATATCCTAGAGGGGGAAGAGATACTTGTAACACACCGCTGGGCTGTATAGTAAGACAGGGTCGCTTACGGATGCCCACGGGTGGCTTTCTTGGCCAATTAATATACCAAGAGCCTCTATTATTGATTAATAATATGGAGTGTGCATCTGCACCATGTATTTTTCTTTGCAGAACTACAAGTCCCAGCATGATAGCACCTCATGTATTTTGGGTGTGCATTCTAAGATCCCCCCCCCCCCCCCAATAAGCTAATATTGTGTACACCTGTACACCTGAAGGTTGGGACTCCTTCAACTTAGAGTAGCACCCCACCCACCTGATTTGAATATTACTTTACCAGCTTGGTCCCTGGTAGCCAGACTGCAAACTGGAGGCACAATATAGGTAAGACCTAAAATTGACATTTATTGCTAGTCTTGGGGATGGATTTGGGGCGCGGCTCCCCTTGGGTTGGTGTGGCTGAGTTGCTTTCGGGGTGGCACACCCTAACATTTATTTAGCACTATTTATTTCCCACTAATATATTATACTTTCTAGCACTTCACTTTTTAACCTCTAGCTTCTGCTACTTTCTTATTAATACACCTTTAGCTTAGTTTTTCACTTGTGTGCTGCCCTGGGGTGACTGGCCTATGCCAACCTTTTCGGGGTTCCGCGCCCCAGATTCAAACTTAGTATTAGGGACCCACCAGAAATGAGTCCACAGTGAAGCTGGTTGGTGGGCAAATATTTCTTGGCCAATTAATATACCAAGAGCCTCTATTATTGATTAATAATATGGAGTGTGCATCTGCACCATGTATATTTGTGTTTCCACCAAATAGATTGGACAGATAAATATTTAGGTGTGTACCCAGCATTACAATGAATGTTTTCCAGGCCTCCTCACAGAAGCCAAAGCACCAGTCAGTAAGGATTAGGCCTGAAACTGGAAAACATGCAGGGCGAAATGTAATGGGAGGCGTTTTTGTTTTTTTTGCGTTTTTTTGCCCAAAATATGCAGTTTTCGGGCATTTCCCGAAAATCGCATATTTTATAGGGTGCGATTTGCGGCAAAAATCGCATTTTTTAAAGGTGCGATTTTTAGTTAGACTAAAAATCGCATCCAGATGGTTTCCTATTAAAAAGTATAGAACTCGCATATTTAATGGGTTGCGATTTTTAGTAAAGGTTACTAAAAATCGCAAAAAAATTGGACCAGGTTCTGCCTGGCGATTTTATCAGAAACATGCACAGATCATTGAGATCTGTGCATGGTTCTGTTGTAAAAAAAATAGTTAAAACAAAAAAAAAGAAAAAAAACGGCGTGCGGTCCCCGGCCGGTGCTGGTATCATAAAATCAGAGGGACAAACAAATAGGGGTTCCCTTGATTTAATGAAGCCAGCACCAGGCTCAAGGTCCAGCGCTGGTTCCCAAAATACGGGGGACAAAATGACTAGGGGTCCCCATTATTTTAAGAACCAGCACCAGACCCAACCAGCCAGCAGGGTAATGCCACAGCCGGGGGACACTTATTATATAAGGTCCCACGGCCAAAGCATTATCCCCGTGGCTGGTCAGCATGGGCAGGGGTCCTGGGGAAGTGGGGACCCCCCCCAATGAAGGGGTCCCCCCCCTCCAGGACTTACCAGCCCATGCTGAAAGTCCGGGGCTGTCCCCGATGCCCCTGGGCGGTGGGCATCGGGCTGATGAAAAGTGTAAAAAAAAGAATAAAAACTATTGTCTTATACTGTAGAACTATGAGTCCCAGCAAGCCTACCCCGCATGCTGGGACTTGGAGAACCACAAGTCCCAGCATGCGGGGCATTAAGGGCCCGCTGGCACTTGTAGTTCCACAGTACAAAAAATAGTTAAATAAAACGGGAAGCGGTCATCTATTACAGTGGTTCCCAACCCTGGTCCTCAAGTACCCCCAACAGTGCATGTTTTGCAGGTCTCCACACAGAATCACAAGTGCTATAATTAGCTCCACCTGTGGATCTTTTCAAATGTGCCTGAATAATGAGTGCACCTGCCGGGTGACCTGGAAAACGTGCACTGTTGGGGGTACTTGAGGACCAGGGTTGGGAACCACTGATCTACTGTATTAGAATGAACTTAGGTCTACAGTCATTAGGTCGACCCCACTAGGTCGACTGGCAGGAAGGTCGACCTGACTTAAGGTCGACATGGGCCAAGGTCGACATGACTTAAGGTCGAATTTGCATAAAGGTCGACATGAGGAAGGTCGACTGGTCATAAGGTCGACATGGGGTTTTTCGCTGTTTTTTGAGCCGACATGTGCCGACAGGCGGTATTTCATGCCCTACCATCCACTAGGGCGTGGAGGAGGTTATTAAAGCTGTGGCGAGCGAAGCGAGCCACCATGCCCGAAGCATTGCGAGCGAAGCGAGCTATGCAAGGGTCCGATTCTCATTGCCAACTGTGTTCATGTCGACTGTGTCGACATTCGGATAAAAAACAGTGAAAAACCCATGTCGACCTTATGACCAGTCGACCTTCCTCATGTCGACATTTATGCAAATTCGACCTTAAGTCATGTCGACCTTGGCCCATGTCGACCTTAAATCAGGTCGACCTTCCTGCCATTCGACCTAGTGGGGTCAACCTAATGACTGTAGACCTAAGTTCATTCTGATAGATGTACCGATTCCCTTGAGCCAGTAGGTCGGTCCCTGGATCCGGGGTCCGGGGCTCCATGGCTGAAGAGTCCGGTTCCGGGGCCTTGGTCCTGGTTCCGGGGCTGGTCCGGGGTCCTGGGCTCCAGGACCCCGGACACACCGCACAGTACTGAAACACACCGCACAGTACTGAAAATGTGCCGATTTTCAGGACTGAAAATCGCACATTTTCAGGACTTAAAAATCGCCCGAAATCGCACCATATCGCACTTTTTTGCCGCAAATTCGCATCTCATCACATATGCGAATTCGCGGCAAAAACCGCGATTTTTAAAGGTGCGATTTGGTGCGATTTTTTTCTTACGAAAAAAATCGCACCCTATTACATTTCGCCCGCAGTGTCAGTGTATACAGAGGACTGAATGTGAGAAGTACTGTAGTAGTAATCATCCAACCCTCTATCCTGCATTCCATTTTCACTTTGTACATCTGAAAGGCTGTTTCTTAGAAAAGTGCTAGAAAAAGAGATAATGCTCAAAAACATCTTGTGTTAAAATGGTACTTCTGTACTTTATAGACTCATTGCAGAGAGAAACCAATGAATGTTTTGTCATCTTTGGGGGAGAAAAATAAGCAACCAAATAATCAGAAATAGCAGCGGACGTCACAAAAGTTCTATGTAATAATATGAGTGCATAAAGTACACAATTACTGTTAAAATAATAAGCAGGGTTAAGTTAAAGAAAATTGTACTGGCGGTGATGGGACAAGAAAGGTTTGTTCTATCCCAGTGTTTTCTAAATCTGACATCACAGTCCAGGTTTTCAGGATTTTGATGTGTGAGTCCAGATTGTTAAATCAAATGAACTGAAATTAACCTGGACTGCAATGCAATGCAATCATTTTAAGAACCTCTGCCGATACCCCTTTTACACCAAGGCAAAAACCCAGGTTTTTGCCTTGTAGACCCGGTTTAGCGTTGGTGTAAAAGGGGTAATGGAAAAGAAAAAACAATTTGACCAATTTGGAACACATGGAAGGACCTGGGTGGTGGGGCAGTGTAAACATGTATGCCGGGCTCCTGTTTACACCAATGGGAGAGACCAACCTCCCGACTGCAGCATCCTGGGGTCAGTATGGAAGTTGACGGGGGGTTTCACACAGCCTCCGCTGCTTGCTAGCGCAAAGCTAGGGTGGAGGTGAGTGGATGCCTGTGTGCGGCACCCATTCACCTCACTGATGGGGGGCTAGGGGGTGCATGGAGGCTTGGGGCAGCCCAGCAGCTTACCTTGGTGCTGGGCTTGCCCCCTGCGCAACGATTGGCGTTCCAGGAGCTTGGAGATGATGTCATCTGCAAGCGCCACCCGCTGCACCCATGTGCAGTGTAAACAGTCCGGGCCCGGGAATATTCCTGCCGCAGTATAAATGGTGCAAATACCGGATTGGAACCGTGTAAAAGTATCTCCACAAAAACGGGACTTTTTACACCAGACTTTCCAAGTTGGTATTTGGATGGGAGTATCTCTCTGTAGTTATAAGCTGTAACGAACCCTTTGAAGTTGGGTTGGCAAGGTGGCTTTCCTTTGGTGAGACGGCAGTAGGCTGTATGGTGTCAGCAGGCTGGATATGCCTGTCTCCATTGATGGAAAGGTTCCATGTGGTTGCTCCAGGAGGGTTTTTCCTGATTTTTCAGCAATAAAGTACAAGTGCACTATTGCACTTTTCTCTTTCAATGGTCCTGGTGACACAGCTCAAATTGGGATGTAGGAGGGTCTGGAGGAGCCAGGCACCTATGCTAAAAGCTTTGAGAGGTAGGCTCCTCCCTCTGCATCCCAGAATCCCCAGTTCGTGTTCGGTGCCCACCGGTGTGGGTGCTATGCTGAAAGGGCTGCAATGCAGCCAGAAGATTTTGTGATAGGTGTTATTTATTTTATTAATTTTACACTTAGTCAGGTAATACACAGTGTGAGGATTCTATTAGAATCCCCACAATGTCAGCGCAGCAGGGGCTGACAGAAGCGCGTCCTGTCAGCTCCCTGTGCACAGAGAGAGACACTGTCTGGTCTCTCTGTGCAATGCTTCTCAGCCTCTTTTAAGAGGCTGCCTGGGCCCTGGAGTGTCCCTCAACCGGCTCCTCGCAGGGGGGGATCATGGGGGACGGGCGCTCCGTGATGGCGGCAGCCATTTTCCACAGGGCTTGCGATGCTGAATCTCCATAGAAGATAGAAGTTTGCTACAGGGCCTGCGGGCGAATCCAAGTTGTCCCATATCGGAGGGGAGGCACACGGATGAGGAGAATCTGCATACTGGGAGCGGCTACAGGGGGTAGTTCGGCGCCATTTAACCACAGACCCCGCTGTAGCAGGGACAGTGTGTCTCTTCCCTCATTCTGTTTGCCGCTGTTTTGGGAGATGCTGACTGCGGAGCTAAAACGCTTAATCCTGCAGGGTGATTGATTCTCCTGGGCATCGCCATCCCCACTGACCGGAGGAAGTGTCCGGAAAGCTACAAACAGATAAGTACTGGCATAAGTACTGGCAATATATTGAGTACTATACGCCTGTCATTTTGCACTGTGTGGCTAATTAATCATGACAGAAAGGCAGTCTGCAGCTATGGGGGAGGGTGCCCTTAACACACTGAGCGCATGCAGAGTTTGTGCACTAGTATTAACCCCTGAACAGATGACTCAAGGGGATATGTACCCTGTTTGCGCAGCTGTGAGACCCATGGGTGCTACAACTCAGAGGGTAGAACAGCCAGAACCAGCGTGGGCAGGTCGGTCACTGCTTTAGTGCAGTTGTTGGATAAACAGAGGGATGAAACGGTTAAGTCGGTACTTGTTTCCTAGCACGGCGACCACATTTTCAACGTATGCGAACGTAGTGAAATTACATCGCATGCCGCAATATGGTTTCATACGATGCGTGCGATGAGATTTCAGTCACTCCCGTTCCCGCTCACTGTCTCCCACTCCCTGGCTCACTGGTAATCCCGCCCTCCTGTCACATCCTCACAGAAATCACTCTGATGTGATTTTGTGAGAGGAGTGGACGTGCATTTGTGAGCTAGTGATTGATTCTTGGTGATTTGCTTATTTCGACTGAAATGGCTGCTGCGCAGAATTTATTTTCATTGCCGCAGACGGAGTCGGATGCAATTGAATTCTTCCACTGCAATCATCTTTTGACAGTGGCGGCGAACCAGCTTTCATCCTGCTTTGTCAAAAGCGGGTTTGCCCTTTTCACAATTTATACGAGTTACCTACCTACTAAGGGGGTATTGTCTGATAGATTTTGTTAATGCTAAAGAAAAAGCTCTGGCTATGCCCAGAGAAAGATTGCTTGTTTCTGCTGATAAACATAAATGGAATGATAGGATGCCATGGATTAATCATTTTAATGTTCACAGTAACACCATTAAACATACAGTACCTGTAAAAAATGATGGCCAGTGGTAAGTATTGACCCTGACCTGAATTTAGGCACCATTAAGATCATGCCTTGCTACACTCGTGGACGTAATCTACGTGATAAAGTGATGCGCACTGATATTACGGGTCTAGGTGATAAATTGTCATCTTCTTGTCTCACCCTTAAAGTAGGCTGTTATACATGCCTTAATTGTCTGACATGTTGTGCTTTGGTCATTGGTAACAGTTTCTGCCACCCACAAAGTGGTAAAAAAATATATATTAGGCACAAAGTGCCTAATATGTATTCATCCCGCTTCATTGTATATTTAATCACATGCCCTTGTGGGTTAAGTTATGTTGGGAAAACAGACCATACACTAAGGGAGAGGATGGCCACTCACCGTCATGCCATCAAGAATGCCATTTCTTCTGGTATGGGTGGCCAGGCACTTTTTGGAGGCTGGACATGGGCTGGCTACCCTAAAATACATGACTATCGATCATATCCCCAGCTCAATGAGGGGGGGGGAGATCTTTCAGCTAAATTACTTAAATGTGAGGCACAGTGGATTTACCGGCTCGGTACCCAGGCACCGAGAGGCTTGAAAGAGCAGCTAGGACTTAAGATGTTTTTGTGATTTCAGCAGTATGCATATTTTGTATGTTGCTCAATTATTATGTTTTGTTATTTATTCTGTGCTTATGTTTCTGGTACTTTGAATGATGAATGATTATTATACTTGTATATGTCCATTGCGATACTTACCTCCTGTTAAACTATGTTTTTGCTATTCATATTACTGTATGTATCCTTGTGCATCTTTTTAATATGATACATACTGTATGTTATCATGCTGCTTGTGTTTTTTAATGGTATTTTTTTAATTGGGTGTATTCTGTCTGTCCATATCTGCTGTGATGGCAACGGGCCGTGGCTGATGCCGTTACAAGCTTGGGTCCAGGCGCTGGCTTCCAGGCTCACATGCAGGCATATTACAGTTATTTTGGGTACTTCTTTACTTTCACGGCGCCAGCATGGCGCCGCGCGTCAGAGTCCCCTTGCGGGGCTCGCTTCGCTCGCCCACGCTGCGGGCTCGGTGGCTCGCTACGCTCGCCACGCTATTTAAAATCAACTCCATGCCAACATGGATAGTGGAGGTATGAACTATACATGTTGGCATGGCATTAACTTCCTTTATTTTACATAGTTTGTGGCGAGCGTAGAAGGCGGAAGTAGCACGGCGCCATGCTGGCGCCATGAAAGTAAAGAAGTACCTTATTTTGTTTATACCCGTTGGTCTAGTGACATTACTATTGTGGGTCCGGATGTTGGCTTCTGGACGCGCATGCGCGCGTGTCTCACAGAGGGAGGGGGATATAAGTTGAGCATTGTTTATTGCCTGATGATGATGTATATATAGTGTAGAAGCCTGGGAATGGTCACTGTATTTTGCCCGGGTGCCAGCCTGGGAGGTATGTACCCCCCTTGTATAAACCAATGGAAATGAAGGCGTCACTCCGCCACGCACCATTAAAAATCGTTATTGCAATCCTGGGGTGACACCTTCATTTCCATTGGTATATATATATATATATATATATATATATATATATATATATATACAGTATATATATATATATATATATATATATATATATATGACAATGTACAATGATAGAACTGCAAAGCATATGAATATATATTGATTGTAAGCTTGAGAACAGGGGCCCTCCTTCCCTTTGACCCTCTGTAAATACCGTTTGTTGTATCATTGTCTCTTTTTGAAAAGCGCAATGGAATATGATGCGATATATAAGAAACTGTTAATAGATAAATATGAGTATAAGATGGTAGCAATACTGCAGGCTACACACACATCGATATTCTGCCACTTTCTGAGCGGTTTAGTAAAATTATGTAAAATCGCTCAGAAAGTGGCTGAATATCGCTCCATGTGTAGGGCCCATTAGTTCAGTTGGCAGAGGTAGCAGTGCCCCACTCACAGCCAGCGGTGGGAGAGGAGGCAGAGGACGAAGCAGCAGTGTTTTATGGGGAGAGTGTAAGGGAGGAAAGGGAAAGAGTGGGAAGGAGAAAAAGTAGAAAGATTAGGGGCAAGGAGAGAAATAAAGAGGAGATGAGAGATACAGTATTGCTGACAGAAAGAGAGGAGAGAGGGGCAGGGGAGAGAGAAGGAGAGGCAGTAGGAGAGGGACAAGTGAGAGCACAGAAGAGAAGGGGAAAAAAGAAAAGGGGTTGAGGAGACAGCCAAAAAAGAGGGGAGAGTTGATACAGAGGCGGGTGAGAGAGAGGGGATAGAGACAGTGTTGGGGAGGAGAAGGAAGGAGAGAGGTGAGGCAAGAAGGGTGGTGAGGGAGAGCAGGTGTTTGTGTTTCGTAGGGAGCCCCCAGTACAAGCAGTAGTGTAGCAGGTCTCCTCTGCCCAGGCACTCATGTGCCATCATCCTCAATGGTAGAGTAGGGTCTCATGTGCAGCTGCGCCCTCTCATCGGTGCTTGTAGTGTAATTAGGGGGGGGTTGGGCGGTCGGTTGGCAGAGCAGCCATGCCCGCTCAGCATGGCCATGGGGCCCCGGAAGCGGCCTGGACCCTTAGCTGTGGCATCTCCCTGTACCCTCTGTAGTTATGCCACTGCTCAAAAGCATTATGTGATGGGATCCAAAAACAGTGGAGTAGGACCCCAACTTAATACAGCGAGGGGTCCCAGGGACACACACTTTATTTTTCACTGAGTGTGATTACTGTGACTAGGAGAGAGGGGGGCGACACTGCTGCCGAGTGGGAGACCGGAGGTAAGACACAGTTAGGAGAAGGGGGGAGGGACACCGCAACTGAGTGTGAAGCCAGTTGGAAGGGGAATGGAACACTGTGGGCGGTTGTGGGAGGGTGCAGTCTCTCGGACGGGTCAGAAGAAAGAGAGTTAGTGGAGCGATAGTCAAAGAGGGTGTTGGGGAAACACAGCTAAAAAGAGAGGAGCAAGAAAGGGCGAGGGGTGCGAGAAAGAGGGAGAGGGCTTCTTGGAAAAAGAGTTGCGAGGGGTAGGGTGTCAGAGAAAGGGAGAAGAGCAAAAGAGGGACAGAGTTACAAGCAGGAGTAAGAATGTCATGGAGGGAGAGAGAAAGAAGGACGGGAGCAAGAGTGAGTGTCAGGAAGAGAATGGGGGGGAGACTTTGAGAGAGAAGGTGCCTGGGAAAGAAAACTAGAGTGTCAAAGAGAGAAAGGGGTTGAAGATGAAGTAAGAGATGGTGTCAGGTAGAGAACGAGAGACAATGCCAGGGAGAAAGAGGAAGCGTGGTGAAAGATGGGGAGGAGAGAGAGATAGAGAGACTGTCAGAGTGAGGGTTGAGAAAGAGGGGGCAGGGGGGGGGGGAAAGAGAGCAGAGAGCAAATAAAGTCAGCAGCAGGGAAGGAAGAGGGTGACAGACAGGGAAACAAGGGAAAAAGGAAAGACGCAGTGGGGGAGAAAAAGAATGGTGAGGAAGGAGAGCCGAGGTGGCCAGAAGACGAGAGGGAGGCCGAGGTGGCCGATGGGAAGGCAATAGGGGGCAAAACAAAAGGGGGAGAGGATGCAGGTCTCATTCTCACCAGCATTGGTGGGTTTCCCTTTCACCAGCGCTGTCCTCTCCTTGCTCTCCGGGTGGGCCACCAGCCCCTGGGCTCTCCTGCTTGGCGGCTCGGCAGAACACAGTGCATCCCCGGGGACGCCCACACAGCTGGCCCCTGGCTCTCCTGCTGTGCTATAAAACAGCGCATCCCCAGGGACCCACTAATTATGTAAAAGAGAATCCCAGCCCTCATGTGCGGGTAATAATATGCGCTATTCCACGTATTTGCGAACACTGGGAGGGTGAAATGGGGTTTGGGGGTGTGAAGGCTGCTGGCACCGGGTGTGAAATGGAAAGGGGAAGGCTGCTGGTGCTGGGTTTGAAATATGGGGAGGTAGTTGTGTGTGCAGGCTGCTAGCACCAAGTGGGAGATGAATGGAGGGGAGTGCAGGGTGCAGGCGCCGGGTGTTGGATAAAGGTGGAGGAAAGGGTGCACCTGTTTGGTGTCCAGGGAGGGTGAGAAGTGGAAGGGGGTGTGCCGTCGGGTGAGAACTGGAAGTGCCACACAGGGTAAGAACCAGGCGGGTTGGGGAGAAGCTTGCCACCGGTTGAGGACCATGGGGTGAGAAGCAGGGAGCAAGAAGTGGTGGGGGGTGCCCGCCAGTTGAGAAGCTGGGGGGTGCCCGCCAGACAGGTGAGAAGTGGGGGGTTAGTGGGAAGCAGGTAGTACAAGGGGGGGTATGCCGCAGAGCAGGGGAGAAGCAAGGGGGTGCCCGGGTAAGTACGGGAGAAGCATAGGGGGAATTTCGCCAGACAGAAAAGAAGCAGGCAGGGGGTTTGAGATGCCCGCCGGGCAGGAAGGGGGGTAAGATGTAGGGGGGATGACGGGGTAAGTGGGGGGGGGGTGAGACAGGTGGTGCGAAGCGCAGGAGGGTGGTGGGGTGTCAGCCAGACAGGTGGGAAGCGGGGGGGGGGGATTTGGGTGGTGAGAAGCAGGAGGTGCCACAGGGTAAGAACAGGGGCAGGGGGTGTCACAGGGCAGGTGAGAGGCAAGGGGGGTGCCTGGGTAAGTATGGTAAAAGCAGAGGGCAGGAAGCAGCCGGACGGGAGAGAAGCAGGGGTTTGGGGTGCCTGGGTAAGGTGGGGGGTGCCCACTGGGCAGGAGGTGCCATCAGGTAAGTATCGGAGAGGGGGCACGCCAGGTAATGTGGGGGGGTGGTGTTAGGGGGGGTGCCCGTCGGACGGGAAATAGGGGGTGCCACAGGGTAAAAAGGGGGGATGTGTGCTGCCGGGTGACTTGCTGGTGGGGATACCACCGGACAGGAGAGAAGCAGGGGGTTTGGGGTGCCTGGGTAAGTAAGGGGGGGGGCACCAGATGGGCGAGAAGCTGATGGGGTGCCAGCCACATAGGAGAGAGGCAAGGGGGTAGGGAAGCCCCTGGGTGAGTGAGAATCAGGTAGGATGACCAGGTAAGTAGGGGGGGGTGCCGCAGGGGGTGAGAAGCGCGCAGGAGTTGCCCCGCCAGGGTGTTTTGAGAAGTGTGTGTGTGTGACAGCCAGGGACGTTGAAAAGCGCAGGGAGTGCCTGCAAGGCGGGTGAGATTAGATGTTCTTTAGCCCACTAAGATTTAGCATCTACCCTGTATATACACCAGATAACAGTATGTGGAGGAGGGGCAACCCTATATCAATGTGGTTGCAGTATATGCAGGTAGAGACAATGTGAGGGCATTTTGAGCAGTGGGTGTGTAGTATGCAAGGAGGAAGTATGTGCAGGGGGGCAGTAAGGGGGACGGTATGTGCAAGGGAGACAGTATGTGCAAGGGGGACAGTGTGGGGGCAGTATGTGCAGGGGGGACAGTGTGGGGGCAGTATGTGCAGCGGGGCAGTGTGGGGGCAGTATGTGCAGGGGGGCAGTATGGAGGCAGTATGTGCAGGGGCGACAGTGTAGGGGCAGTATGTGCAGGGTGGACAGTATGGGGTATTGTGTGCAGGGGGCAGTTTGTGCAGGGGGGACAGTATGTGCAGGGGCCTGCCTCACCATCTGACTGAGACGCGAGTGCGTCTCAATCTCCGTCGGCGGGGCGACGGGAACCCTGTCCGTCTCTGCCTCAGGGAGACGGACAGGGTTAGGGGGGGTGCGGGCAGGCGGCGGAGACCCCGGGTTACCGCCGACAAGCCGGCGGTGACCCAGGGGAGCGTCTAGAAGCGGCGTCAGAAGGGGACGCGCGCGCCTCTCGTGCACGCGCATTCCCTTCGCGTTATGCAGATGGCGCTGGCGGGGGATGGCGGCTGGCGTCGCCATCGCCATCCCCTGCCAAGATGGGACCTGCCCCATCTGTATGTATACACACACATATACACACACACACACACACACATATATGTGTGTATGCTATGTAAATGTAATGGACAAAAAGCTTATTTTAGGTATAACATGGACCACGCCCATTTTTTGTTAGGTCGCGCCCATTTACGCGACCACACCCACTTTTCCGGGAGCGCGCCTTCGGTCCGCGCATTAAGTTGATGGAGGGGGAAATCTCCAGGAATCAAACATGCTTCAGGTGGCAACCCTACCCACACCGCATACACAATGCACTCATTTTTTTTTTTGCAATCAATTTTTATTGAGCAATAAAAAAGAAACAAACAGACATTCAATAGCAACATCGGAACAGTACAATAATGTTTCATCAAAAGACAAGGTTATAGAGCCCAACTTAATATGTGGTTAACACCTTCTCCAAGCTGTTGACAATCGTGCTGGACGGTTGCTCATAGTTCCTCATGCCTAACAACACGTCCGTCTGTATGGTAAAGGTACCTTCATTGGCGCTCAAATGTCTAACTAAACATTATGACCGTCAGAGGAATCACAGAGAAGAAGCATATGAGAAGTTGGGTAATAATCAGCTCATGTGAAATTTTAAGAGTTGTAGTGAATGGGAACAAAGGTTATATGAAAGGGGGGGAGGAGAGGTAGTGGCCGGGGGGGGGTTAGGCAACCTATGGAGTTTGTGGAAACTAATTAGGGGGTATGGTTTGGTAAGGGGCTCCCTCCCTGCATCAACACAGTGTATTCCTGGGAGTCTTTGAAGGTGAGCCAACTCGTCCAAGTGGAGGTGAAGGACTGCGGGGAGTCCCTTAGGAAGGATGATAAATCTTCCATATTCATGTAGAGGTCGACTCTTCTAAGCCAGGAAGATATTGGGGGGGCATTGGGTGATCTCCAGTAGCATGGGATCACTGCCCTGGCGGCATTTAATAAGTGTCTGATCAAGGACTTTTTGAAGCTAGAAATGGGTAGATCTATGAGGTTAAAGAGCCAGAGCTCAGGGCAGAAAGGCAGAGAGGCGTTGGTTATTTTTTCTGATAGCTTGTGAACCAGGCGCCAGTAAGATTGGATGGTCGGGCAAGACCACCATATATGTAGGTGAGTGCCTGGAGCTTGATTACATCTCCAGCATGAGTTCGGTAGTGATCTATTCATCTGATGGAGGGTCTGCGGGCACCTGTACCAGCGAGATAAGATCTTATATTGTGTTTCTAATGTCTGTATTGAAGGCGAGGCGGCAAAGATGTATTTAAAAATTTTTGACCACTGGCCTATCGACAGCTCCTCGGTCAGCTCTTTGTTCCATGCCAATGAGTAAGCTGGCAAATCTGTCGTTCGCTTGCTTAGGCAGATCTGGTATATCTGGGATACCAAGTGTCTTGGGGGTTCTTGGGAGAGAATTAGCGATTCGAATGGGGTAGGTGTCCATCCCTGAGTCCTTTTAGGGAGGGAAGAGACATAGTGCCTGATCTGTAAGTAGAGCCAAAAGAGGCTTGCCGGGAGACCAGTGTCATTTCGTATATCAGTAAAGGATCTCAATCCCGTTTTATCTGTGATCTGCCCTAAGTAAGAAATGTCTATTGAGTATCGCACGGGGAGGGATCTGAGGGCTTCGCCCGGAGGGAATTCTGGATTGTTGATCAAAGGCGTTAAAAGCGAAACTCCTGTTTTAAAAAAGGGAAGGTTTTTATAATTACGCCAGCACTGGATCGTGGGAGAAAGTGTGGGGTGCTGTAGCGTGGGAGGTTTCTCAAGCCAGGGTATCACTCTTGGCGACATGCCTACTGTGTGTCCTTCTATGGCGGGCCAATGTTTAAGTTGATGAGGTCTTGTCATCTCAATGATCCTAGAAAGGTGCACTGAGTGATAGTAACTTATGAAGTGAGGTAACTGGAGTCCCCCTTTTTCTCTTCTTTGTATGAGAGTATGCTGAGAGATTCGCGGCCCACGATTACCCCATATGAATGAGTCTGTAGTAAGTATAGTACTTTAGGGAGGATGTTCATCTTGACGGTATTGACTCTTCCCAGCCACGATAATTTAAGCGGTGACCATTTTGCTAAGTCTGCCTTTATCTGTTTAAGGAGTGGAATAAAGTTAAGTTGGAAAAGTTTAGAGTTATTTTTAGAAATCCAAGTACCTAAGTATTTAATATGGTCATCATGCCAATGGAATGGGAATGTATTTTTAATCCCCTCAACTATATTGGTTGGGGTCGATATATTCAGAGCCACAGATTTTGTGTAGTTAATTTTAAAGTTTGATAAGCGGGCAAATCTCTCAAACTCTAACATCAAAGAGGGCATTGAAGTGACTGGTTCTGTTATTGATGCCAGGAGGTCGTCTGCATATAAGGCTAACTTGTGTTCTGTTTTCCCTACCTTGACACCTTTGATGTCTTGATTTTTTCGGATTGCTCGCGCCAGAGCCTCCATACACAAGACAAAAATTAAGGGTGAGAGGGGGCATCCCTGGCGTGTACCATTGCTGATAGTGAACCGGCCGGAGAGCGCTCCATTCACCCTCACCCGTGCGGAAGGGGAGCTATAGAGTGCTAAGATACAGTGGTAGCAATTCGGACCTATCCCGATGTGTTTGAGCACAGCCTCCATGAATGACCAATCTATCCTATCGAACGCCTTTTCAGCGTCTGTTGATAGGAGTATCGTGTGGGTACCTTGGGATTTCACAAAATGTATTAGGTCTATTATTTTGGTCGTATTATCTTTGGCCTCCCTCCCAGTCACGAAACCCACCTGGTCCTCGTGTATCAGCCCGGGTAGAAGGGAACCTAAGCGTAGTGCAATAAGTTTGGCGTAGAGTTTTATATCGGTATTCAAGAGTGATATTGGCCTGTAGCTATTGCATTGGCTAGGGTCCTTACCTTCTTTGGGGATTATTGTGATGTGGGCTTCTAGGCTCTGGGGAGTGAAGGGGGTGTTGTCCGCGACTGAGTTGCAGGCTTTTAAGAACAGGGGCATCAGGAGGGGACGAAAAGTTTTGTAGTAGCTTATCGTGAAGCCATCTGGTCCGGGGCTCTTTCCGGAGGGGGTGTTTTTGAGAGCGCTCTCCAGCTCCTCTATCGTAAAGGGTTGGTCTAGCCAGTGCATGTCTGTTTCCGAGATCCGAGGAAGGTGTAGTGATGTTAAATATTCCTCTATCTCCCGTTTGTGGTTTGGTTCTCCCATTCTGGGGGAAACTCCCTTTAGGTTATATAACTGTGTGTAATAATCCTCAAAGGCCCTTGCAATCTGCGGGAAGTTATAGACTTTTTTACCTGTACGGTCTGTTATGTGGTGAACGTATGCTTGGGCTCTTTGGGACCTGAGTGCTTTTGCCAGTAAAGTACCGGGCTTGTTCCCCCAAAGGTAGAACTTGTGTCTAACCTTACGTAGTTCCTGTTTTGTTTTATCTCTCAGCAATTGATTGAGAGAGGATCTGGCCTGAGTGAGTTCGGTGAGTAAATCTGGTGAGAGGAGTGTCTTGTGGGTTAGTTCCAGGGCTTTAATTCGCTCTAGCAATTCTAACTTTTTGGCTTCTTTTTCTTTTTTTAACAAGGAACCTAGTTGTATGCATTTCCCTCGTAGCACACATTTATGCGCCTCCCAGACGGAAATCGCAGAGGTCTGTCCGTTATCATTGTGAGAAATGTAGTCTGTAATAGCAGATTCTAGCTCCTTCTTAGCTCTGACATCTGAGAGCAGTAGCTCATTAAGACGCCAGGACCAATTCCTAGGAGGGGCGAGGGGCATCCGAATCTGAAGGCTGATAGGGGCATGGTCTGACCATGTTATATGTCCAACTTCGCTCCCGGTGAAGTGCTGAAGGTGGTGGTGGTTTACTAGGAAGTAGTCTATACGGGAGTAGGTTGAATGGGGGTAAGAGAAAAATGTATAGTCTTTAGTCGAGGGGTGATGTACTCTCCATACATCCACCAATTGATATTCATGAAGGAGCTGTTTAACTTTCCGATGGTCTCGTGTGCGTAGGGACTTGGGGGGGGGATTGCAGTCTAGGGGGGGATCTAGTGTCCAATTAAAATCACCGCCAAGGATGAGACAGCCCTCCCTCAGCGGCTCTATGAGTCGGAGAATTTTACTTAAAAATTGCCGTTGTTGGGTGTTAGGGAAGTAGACATTGACTAGTGTGTATTTTTGGGAGAAGAGTGTGAATTTAAGCAACTGACATCTCCCTTCAATCAACTCATGATGGGAGACATCTGAAGGATGTATGTCGCGGGATAGTAGTATGGCCACACCTAGAGTCTTCCCTGTAGGGTTATTACTAGTGAAAGTGACAGGGTAGTAGTGATTAGCAAGTTTAGGCGCCATCCCTTTTTTGAAGTGAGTTTCTTGAATGAAAGCCACATCTGCCCTCCTAGCCCTGAGCTCTCTGAGTAAGGTGGACCTTTTCTCTGGAACATTTAGTCCTTTTACGTTTAGGGATAGGAGGTTAAGAGTGGGTGCGTTAGGTGCCATATGTGTTATGTGACGGGCTGAGGAGCGGGCTTGTAACTTGTCCCCCTGGGTTTCTATACTGGTGTTGCGTGAGGTCCCCGGCCAGAGGAAGGGAAGGAGGAGGAGGGGAGGAGGAGGGGGGGAGAAGAGAAAAGGGAAAAAACATGAAATGCATATAACAAAACTTATTCTGTGGACATTTGAACAACAGTCCAAACATACTATGTATATAAGTAACACAACCACTGGCGGGGCCAGTGATGCCTTGTGCCAGCATCGTCTTCCCGCACTTCCGTGGTTCACCCTAACTGGGGTGCGCAGTCACTGCGACCCACCTTTTCTGTGCGTAAGCACACTATTCCAAAACTAAAATTTGTTCGGCAATATTGAAACTGGGCAATAGGTGAAAAGTGACAAACTACAACTGATGTTTGATTATTGTGAAACAATTAGCTTGTGAGGAGCCCACTGAGGGCTTAAAATACAGTGTATAGGGATCCTCGTAATGATGACGTAACACATTTTATGTGGCGAAATGTGCAAAAAAGAGGGCATAGAGAAAAGGGGAGGGGGTGGTTTCCTCGCAACCTAGTAGAGGGGTTTGGACATATGGGGGGAAAAGAGCCCGGAGCGAGGGGGGGGGGGAGCCAGTGTAGAATCCACTGGTCCTCCACGTTATCCTCACCAGTTTCAATATTCCCGGTGGGCCCTTTGGGCATCTACCATGTAAAGAAGTCTAGTTTTGTCCGGGTCCAGGAGGAGAACCCTCCCTCCAAACTGAAATTGTACATTGTACTAAGAGAGGAAAAAACCAAACAGATAACCAAATTATAAACATATCCCCCATAAGGGTTCTTACGGTCTCCACTCCACAATGTCCTATCTCCAGCTGAGCACGCCTTCTATATAGTTTAGTCCTCATGTTATGGAGTCCCGGTTCACTGGGCTGTTTACAGCAGCCCCTCTCGTGCCTCCGCCCACCGTCGTCCATGGCTGGTCATGTAACGGCGGCGGAGGTGGATCTAATCTGGCTGTTAACTGGGTCCACTCATTGAGGTGCGGCTTAGGGATGTTTAACGTTGAACAAAAGTTCTCCAGGTCCGCCGGGTCTTGCAGGGTGGCTTGTCTTCCGTCATGTGACGCTTGGATGCTGAGTGGGAAGCCCCATCTGAATCTGATCTGGTTCTGTTTCAGGAGATCTGTAAGGGGCTTAAGCATTCGCCTCTGCTGGAGTGTAGACCAGGATAAGTCTGGAAAGATATTTATCCTATCCCCGTTGAATTCAATGGCGTCAAGTTTCCTTGATTTCATCAGAATGGTCTCTCGGACCCTGTGATAATGCAATCTACAAATGACGTCCCGCGGTTTCTCTGACTGTAGGCCCCTAGGTTTCAGGGCTCGGTGTGCCCGGTCGAACATGATGTTGGAGTCTGGGTCCGCCTCTAGGATCTCATTGAATATCTTCGTTAGGGCGTCTATCAGCCCAGGGCCTTGGATGTCTTCAGAGAGACCACGTACCCGCAAGTTATTCCTTCTCCCTCTGTTGTCAATATCATCTATCCGACGTTGGAGCAGCTTTAGCTCTTGGGCGTGTACCGCTGAGACCTCCCGTAGTTTATCCTGGAAGGTCTCGAGCGAGTCCGTGCGGTCTTCCAGAGTCGCCACTCTGTGGGTGGTCTGAGCAAGGTCTGCTTGGATAGCCGATACTTCCTGCTTTATTGATTCTCGTAGGGATTGCTCCAGGTCAATAAAGTCCTTTTTAGACGGGAGGTCCGCCTTAGTGGGTAAGGTGCGGAGATAAGACAGGACCTCGGACAGGGTGACTTCAGAACTTTGGGGGGGAAGGGGGTCTGGAGAGGCCTCCATTTGGAGCGGATCTCTTGGTGATCGAGAGTTCTCCGAGGATGGCAATGATTCCTCTGTGTGCAGGTCTGAGGTTGGGGTGAGGTATCTGAAGATATTTGTTCTGCGTTGGCTTTCACCCTGGCTTTTGGGCACCGGTGTCTGGGAACTCCGTCTTGTTTTCCCCATATGTGGATGCTGTGTTTGGATCCCTAGACGTTGACGTCCCTGAAGGTTCAGTAGCTTGTCATTGTCGTTTCAGTAGTAGGCCGAAAAGGGGGTGGGAGGCAGTGTCAGCACCACCCCATCGCGAATGGGTGATTAGGGGGTCATGACTCGGCCGTTAAGTGTTTAGAGTCTCATTAGTGCGGTTGGAGGTCCGTTGTTACGGAGTGGGAGGTTATCTGAATCTTGTATGTGCTTCCTTCCGTCCCGTTGCAGGGAAATTTGTTAGGTTAGGAGAGTGACCGTCGAGGAGGGGAGGTCTCCAGCACGCTATCAAGTACTTCGCGTTTTGGGGCTTTCCCAGGATTTTAGTCCCCTGATCCCCACCGGTCCCTTCTGCTTTTATGTTAATGGACTCTTGCGGCTTGGCAGGTGAACCAGGTCCGAGATTTCTGGTAGGAAGTTATCTGAACTGTTCTATAGACTGTTGGAGAGTATGCAGTTGCAATTTTACTGATCGGCCACAAGATGGGGCTCACTGCCTGAGTTGGTTGCAGATATAATAAAGCAGTAGATGCAATATTGCAGGTCAGGGTTTGTAAAAGCAAGGTGTAGAGATGATGAGTTTGTGTGAATATTACTTGTTTAGCAAGTCTTGTTAGGGCCAGGTCCCCAGAGAATTGTGGCTAATGTCAGTTTCCTGGACCAGGTGTGGGTAGCTCCAGGTACCGGGGAGACACTGGAGGGAGAGGGGGGAGGGAAGGGGGATATAAGCTCCGGTGGATATACAGGTGCTCAGGAGGGGGGAAGTGCACAATAAGAGGTTCTGGGCACTTTAGGGGAGTCCCCCAGGAGATATTGTGCCCACCTGTTGGGTTGTGTGGCTGGGTCTTCTCTCCCCTCTTCTCGGTCGCGTGGCGGGGTCACCTCTGCCGTCTTAATGGCGGCTGCAGCTGTCTTTTTCCTGCCGTGTTCTGCGCTTCCTCCCCTTTAGCTCCTGGCCCGACTAGCCCTGGGCGCTGGTCGGGGGTTTGTGGGGAGCTCAGGTGGGTCCGTGGGAGCCGGCCGCCCACTGTGCGCCGCGTCTGCACCGTGACCCTATCTCCCGGCGTCCGGCGTTAAATTGAGGCCCCGGCTTCTGCGGTGCGCAAGGCCGCAACCCGCCGGAGGGCTCAGCGTTCTCCCCGGCTCTCCAGCTCAGTCGCGTCCCGGGCGCCCGGTGTCAGGGGGGTCTGGGGGACCCTCTGGGGAACTGTTCACCGCTGGTGGGGGGATATCTTTGGCAGTTTACCCCTGTCAGGACGGAGCTCTGCTAAGATGCGTCCGTACAGTATGGCGCTCAAGCCACGCCCCCGCACTCATTTTTTTATATTTATCCGTCCAGAAAAATGGTTGCCATACCATTTTTTTGGAGGTCTGCACATGTGCAGTAAAGTCTGTGCTCTACAGCTCAGACTCTAATGCACTGCATAGCAGGGCGTTGCGGATGTCAGAAAGGATGGGGCCTGAACGGAGGAGTCCACCTCTGTAGTAATTGTATACACCTCTGAATGTTTAAAGTATATAATTTATGTCAAATAATTAGGTAGATATATATGAAGCTGAACAGTTCAAACAGTGTCACCATTAGTGACAGAGAAAGCACTAGTATTCCTCACATTATACAGATGGAGCCGGGCTCCCTCTTGCTGGCGAATCGCCAGAACATCACCGCTGGCGATCCGCCAGCAGCCTGGCCTCCATCTGACTGAGACGCTCGTGCGTCTCAGTTTCCGGGCGGAGGGGCGGTGCGAACCCTGTCCGTCTCCGCTTCAGGGAGACGCACAGGGTTAGGGGGGGGGGGGGTTGCGGGGAGGCGGTGGGGACCCCGGGTGACCGCCGACAAGCCGGCGGGGACCCAAGTGGAAGCGCGCGGGTGGCGGGGGATGGCGACTGGCGTCGCCATCGCCATCCCCTGCAAAGAAGAGACCCGCTCCATCTGTATACAGCTCCAGGGCTACGTTAACCTTGGGGCGCAGCACTCCGACAAGAGGTACATAAGATGGTATATAGCTGTACATCTGAATAGCTACCTTCCAGTCATCCTCCAGGAAAGCCCAATACATTTCAGACAATGGCCCTTATTATGGTTCAGACATTGGCCCCCTGCAGTGCACATGGTTTTGTCCATTTGAGGGAATTTGCCTTTGCGAGTAAACCAGAATAACCCCCAATGTCATCTCAGTCGATACTGCAAATGTGTGCATTTACCTTAGAACAAATGCATTATGTGACTTTTTAAAGACTATTTATATGTACAATAGCATGTGTACATACGCAATGTGTGAGAATCAGGACCATTATATACAGTATTACTATTATTTATTATTAATGGTTTAACATTACCAAACCTTTGAGATAATTATGACACTTCCTCTAGGCTTCCTGTGACAATGCTGTAGCAACATTCTAAATGTTTAGTTTCCAGGAACATCTTAAACAGTATTCAAGATAAATTTTTTATTTGTTTTGGATAAAAAGAGGAAATCAGCAGGGTGTACCAAGTTACAATGAAGCAAGGCATATTGCAGGGGTTACTGTACCAAGTCCTTACCGCAAAACTGTGGCACAACATGCTGGGTGCAGTGTGTGCGGAGCATAAGGGCCCCTGGGTCCAGGGGGGCATACACCCCACGCCCTGCACCCATATATAATACTTACCTCTTCAGAGACCCGCAGCACTTTCATGCACTGCAGGTACAAATCACTTGGAATAGGGTCACCAAGTGATTTGCTCTAACGATGTTCCTGGGAACAAGGCGCAGACGCCTCGTTCCCAGAGACCTGCACATGTGCAGTAGACTCTGCCATAAAGCCAGAGTATACGCCAGTGGTTCCCAAACTATTTTGAATCACAGCACCCCTAGGTCAAATGCTTCTTATAGAGAAATTCAGAAATAATATATGTTTATATGTCACAGTTATGTGGTGAGGGACCGGATTTGCTCCTGTTTGTCCACATATATTATGATTGGCAGCCACCAGCACTGGTTTTGCCTGGTAAATTGACCATAAATGATATGAATTGATCCTGGTCCACCAACCCAAGGCACCCCTGCAAGTGGGGCTGGGGGCAGGGCACCCTCTTGCGGCTCTGATGTTACCTCCCACTCATCAAAAGGGACATTACTCCGCACAGCAATATTATGAAAAAAACAACATACTGCCACAATCCTAGACACAATTTCCGGGGTGTACTGCAAGACACCACCAGTGCGGTGGAGCACACGAAAGCGACCCTTTAATAGGCCAATTGAGTGCTCCACCACTTGCCTGGTGGCAACATGCGTCCTATTGTATGCCTCCTGTGGTCCCGGTGTTGGGGAGCTGTACGGCGTAAGCAGCCAGGGTGTACATGGGTAACCAGAGTCACCCAGAACCCACGCATCACGGCCTTCAAGCTCTTGGAGTCTATGCCAAATCCTGGTTTGTCGGATAACATGAGAGTCATGGGAACTTTGAGTTGTAGGCGAGAATTTCCATGGATGGTCCACATACCACCATCACGTTGAGTGAGTGGAACATTTTTTGGTTCCTATACATCTTCTTACTACGTGATGGCGGCACGAATGGTACATGGGTGCCATCCACAGCTCCTATAACATTAGGGAAGCCAGCAATTTGATGGAATGCCTGCTGGCTTCTGTGAAGGGTCTCTTGTGCAAAAGACATGGCCATGAAGTGCCCCTTGCGCCTAAACATGGCTGACATCACACGCCTCAGGATTCTACTGAAAGTAGGCTGGGATATCCCAGCAAGTACTGCCACTACTTGCTGGAACGATCCTGAAGCGCAGAAATGCAACACCGCCAACAGCTGAGTGTGAGGCGGAATTGCCGTCCTGACCCGATGAAGAGGTTCTAGATCACTCTCGATTTAAAGAGAGTATTTCTAGAATGACATGTGGGGGTAACCGGTAGCTAGTAAGTACCTCATCTTCGGGCATCCCAAAGAGTGTCACCCGTGTGCGAAAGATTCTTGCACGCCCTGGCCTCCTTTGGCGACGAGTGGGTGGAGCCGCAAGTGCCCTCAGCCCATGGGCCATATACTGCAGGGCTGCTTTCGCAACCTAAAAAAAAAATATGACCTTAAAAGGTACACCTAAGCAAAGAATGGCCCACAATAAACTATACTAGAAACATATGGGACCATACAGTATAATACAAGTGCACATTACAATTCACCATTCACATATTGCATGTATGACAGGATAAATTTGCAGGTGTGCAATGATGAAAATCATAGAATATGTTTAGAAAAGCTAATCGGAATTGACGCCTGGTTTTGTAGCTATTTTTTTATTTTTCCGGGGGAAGGGCGTGGCGTTTGCGCCGCAAAAGCATAGCGTTATACGCTGCCGTACGGTATGCTGCCGCACGATACGTAGCAGTACAGAACGCTGGGTGGGGGTGATGTACGCAAATTAGGGACATGGGTATATATAGGTGTGGTACCATAAGGAGATTTTGGTGCAAACATATCTGGATCAGAGACTGACACTGGTACTGAGCATGACCTCATCATGGCTCGCCTGGAGTCCATTACCACCAATGTCCATCAGATGCCCAATGTGTCCCTGAGAGGTGACCAGCAAATGGGGTCTGCAGGCCCATCTTCTGCAGGGCCAGCTTCTACCTCAGCAGAATCATTGGGGACACAGCAGGTGGCTTCCCAAGAGAGTAGCCAGGCCAGCACTTCGAGATCAGCAACTGGTAAGCGTGGCCGGAAGAGGACAACAGAGCAACCAACAACAAAGAGCAAACCATTCCAACCGGAGGAACTAGAAATACTGGTACCCCACGCACGGGATTGGATTGAGTTGACACACAAGAGGCTGACACCCACAATGAAGGAGAAGATTTGGGACGACATCACTGCGGAGATTAATGCGGTTGCTGCACAATTACGTGAAACAGATCGTGTGAAGAAAAGGCAAGTTCAAGTGTGTACAATACCATTAGGCGTACTTATTACAAATACACATGAACATGTGCTAGCACACACATTGATCTGAGACTGATTTTATTTTTGGGGTACATTGTTTACCTTTTAGTGGTTTTATATAATTCTTAATCATATATTATACTAACTCCACACAGGTAGGGCCATGCAGGGTATTGAAGCCATGGCCTCATTGTGCTGAGCCATTAATGCTAACCATTACACCATCCCTACTGGCCCTAATTAAAGCAGTCATTTTAAACAAATAAGGTGATATGTCTAAATTGCAATATTGTGACATGTGTCTGAAATTTCTATTGACCTTAGTAATTGTGTGTAACCTCTTTCAGTGTACAATTGAATGAACCACAATACATAAGTATTGCAATACTGGTAATGGGTTTATACAAAGGTTGATGCAATTGCTAAATGACAGCTATATATTAGATGGCGACTGTAAATGTATAACAATATGCTCAATGGCCATGTTCAAGGTGATTAGTTTTAGTTTGGAACTAATGTAAGTTATGTTTAATGAAGCATCCTAAAAAATCAGCAGCATATAACAATGCATTATATTACAAACTTCAGGTGTGAGATGCAATAATTTTTAATCTTTGGTTGCAGGTGGCATGATTTTAAATGCAACCTCAAGAAGAAAATGACCGCACGTTGGGAACACAGCAACACCACTGGGACTGGCCCCATGCCATCCAAACTAAAGCTCACCTCCCTGGAGCAGTTGGCGGTGGATTGTGTGGCTGTAGAGGAGATCCGGGGGTGAGCAACATGGATAGTGAGGCCCCAGTGGATGTATTTGTTGCTCAACTAGAAGGTAATTTGTTAGCATGACATAACTACTTTTTGATAAGTTTCAAGGAATGTGTTGTAATTGTACATTTCTATTTCAGAGCCATCTCCAACGTGCGGTAGTGATCTTCTTGAGGAGGAGGACACAGTGGCATCCATGCCACCTGCCACTAGTGGCATCCAGGTGCAGCAGCCGCCACCAGCCACACCGGATGTGCAAGGGTGGACGCAGCTGCTTATTACCATTCAGCAGCAGGGAGAGTCAGCAGCAGAGCGGCTGAGTAGGACCGAGGAGGTCATGCAAGCTATTGTCGGCAATAGCTGGGAGCCAGCAGGCAATAGCTGGCAGCCAGCAGGTCATTGCTGAGCAAGCTGTTCAGCAAAATGACCTGCTGGTGCGCCAAAATTACCTCCTCCTCCGCCATAATGAGCTTGTGGCGGAGCTAATCGCCACCAATAGGGCCCTATTATCGGTCGCTTCTGCTGCTGTTCCACCATCAGCACTCCCTGCTGCTGGAAGGGGAACCCCAACACCCCCTTCCACAGCAGCTGCTCCCACCAGCATAACGTGGCCGTGGCCGAAGAGCTGCTGCACATGGCCAGGCCCCTACCAGGCCCAAACGTCCATGCAAATGAGGTGGCATCCGCATTAATCTCCGCCCTTATGTCGTCCCAAATCTTTTCTTTTGCTGTGTGTGTCAGCTTCACCTGTGCAATCCAATCCCGTGCAAAGGGTACCCACATTTGTGGTGCCTTCGGTTGGAATATTTTGCTTTGTTCCCCTGTTGCCCTCTTTCTGGTTCCATTGCTGGCTGCTGGTCTCGGAGTGTTGTTCCTATACATTTCTTGTGAAGCCACCTGATGTGTTCTTAATGATTCTGCTGTGGCTATGTATAAAATGTGTAAAATTTTATACAGACTATATATTATTTTCCCTTATTATTATGTACCCTTTATTATTTACCATGTGACAATTAACATGGTGAAACGATGTTCTAATTTGTTATTATATTAATATAAATATTTTTTTCCACCCCCCACATGTGTGCTGTTTCCAATGAATGTAACAGTGAAATGTACATTTAGATTTGGTTAACAAAGTTATGTCCATTGCTTATATTGTAGTATTTTGTAATGGGCCATTTAGGCAGCAATGCTTCCAATTGAACCTGTGAACAGAGTGTAATTAATCACTAATGAGTAGAGGAGTGGATGTATTGGGGTCAGCTGCGAGTGCTTAAGGTGCGGGCGTACTAATTGGGCGAACCGAATGCCTAGCGCATGAACCAGTGCTCTCCACAAACTGAAACTTCCTTATGAACTCCGCATATTTCTGCCGCGTTGGTTCGCTTGCAGTCGGTGTCCTGTCCGAATGCACGCCTACCACTGTTTGTGCACTCCCACGTGTACGCCCAGATTTACGACAATTTTTGCTCACTTTGAAACCGCGCCCTTGTGTACGCCCACATGACGCCCATGTTACGCCCATATTTCCCGAGGCACTTCGGTACACATTTGTAGACGGTATTGGCGTGAACGAGTGCGGAGACACTACGCTGCACATGCGTATTGCGTTGCCTAACGCATGCGCAGATGGCTAAAAAGTGCACTCAGAAAGAATTCGAAACAGACCGCACCAAGCAGAATAAGGCCCACAGTTTGGAACCACTGGTCTACGCGCTTTCAGGAAGGGGCCTGCAGTGGAGGCTGCATACGGATCCTCTCCTGTCTTAAAATGCCCCTGCTGGGCTGTGTAGTTTTGCAGAAGCTGAAGTGCAACAGGTTTGTGCTTCTGCTACTCCACATATTTTATGATTGCCAACCACCAGCACTGATATTGGCTAAAGCATTGTTCATAACATAATTTTATTTGGTCCTGGACTTCTAAGCCATTGCACATCTGTAATTGCCCTGTGGCATGCCAGGTTGCCCCAGACCCATTTTGGTTACAACTGGTGTAGACATTTGGACATTCCTAGAGACTTTCGCTGGATATGTCTCCATAAATAAAAGTATGCCCTGAGGAAATCATTGTATGGTTACTTAATATGTCAGGACCATCCTTGCCTACTTCTGAAAACTAGAATCAGGGAAATTACATTGGAGGGGAAATTATACACTCTACCCAATAAGGCGTGTTTAGCTCATACCTGCCGACTTTTTGAAACTCCTCTCCGGGAGAAGCCCAGAGAGGCGTGAAAGGGGGGGCAGAATAGGCTTCTTTTTGGTGGCGGGGCACGGCCGATATCACTAAGCCCTGCCCCCATGACAGGCTGCAGCATCAATTTGCGGGTCCGTGGATGGGGGAGGGGCTAAAATGATGCGAATCGCATCATTTTAGCCCCGCCCCCTCCCCGCGGACCCGCAAAATTAGTAGTTTTAGACCGCGGAGAGAGGGGGAGCAGCAGCTATGGTTAAAATGCGGGAGACTTGCCCACCTTCACGGGGGGCCGGGAGGGGGACCCAGTTTGCGGGACCCTCCCAGCCATTCCAGGAGGGTAGGCAAGTATGCTTTAGATCCACATATGGGTGTTTCTGGAGCTCGATCTGGGAACATCATACCACCAGTCCCCTACATGTACGCCCCCTTCTTCTGCATCACACTTCATGTCCCTTTCCTCTACATCACACTGCACTTCCCCTGTCACGTTTCGTGAAGCACCATCTGGAGTGTAACGGAGGCTGGGTGCTTTAATATAAGGTTGTTGCATCAACGACAGAAGGGAGTGAAGCAATGAGATAAAATAAATCTGGTTTAATAAAGATACTGCGATACAAGTTGTTAATGGTGGCACAAATAGTATACTGTAGATTATGCAATGATAAAAGTCAATAATACGATACTTTATTGTGGAATATGATGATGCTTGGTAATTGGAAAGAATATTGGAGAATTGGTTGAAGAATTGGCTTAAGGATTGGATGTTTGGTTGAAGGATTGGATGATGGGTTTGAAGACTTGGATGATTGGTTGAAGGATTGAAAGATTGGTTGAAGGATTGGAATATTGGTTAAAGGATTGGAAGATTGGTTGAAGGGTTGGATGATTGGATGAAGGATCGGAAGAATGGTTGAAGGGTTGGATGATTGGTTGAAGGTTTGGAAGATTGGTTGAAGGGTTGGATGAAGAGTTAACGGAGAAGTCTGATGTCCTTGCTGGATTAGATCGTAGCTGCAAACAGGAGTGACCATGGATAATAACCGTCGGGAATAAGAATAAAGATAATACCCCTTTGGGGGGCTAACCTTATCCAGTCCGCATTGGCGGCAGCAGGTTCCATGTTGCACAGGAAGAGCAGTGAGACGATCAACAGAAGTAGAACACTTCACCGGAGGCACAGGATTGTAGTGAGTACTACAGAGCCAGGAGGGATCAATGATGCTTAGGCATAGACATCATTGTACTGACTGCCGGTCTGGCCCGGCCAGTCAGTACTTACAGGAGTGAGCTGCGCGGCTATTGGATAGCCTATTTGACAGGAGAGGCGGAGCCACACAGTACAGGCTGAGGAATCCAGAAAGATGGCGGCTGCCAGCGGAGACGTCAGAATCCAGCCGGCAGTGAGTGTGCGCAGCTGCGGGTGTTCAGTCAGAGGCCTAACCAGGCACAAACACACATGGCGGTTCAGGTCTCATGCCTTGTATGGCAACGGAGCACTCAGTACCACTGTTACCACGCGGTGACAGTGCGGAAACGTGTACCCCACCAAGACAAGGAACAAGAGCAGAGGTGAGCGCCACAGTGTGAGACATGCTGATAGAGGACCTAGGGCTGGGCACAGCACAGGGGATCTGGGTGACAGCCATGGTGGATGTGACATCCCCATTATCACACTGCACATCCCAATCCCCTACATCACACTGCATGCCCCCTTCCTCTGCATCACGCTGCATGTTTACTTCCTCTACATCACAGGACACTTCCCCATTATCACACTGCACATCCCAGTCCCTTACATCTCACTGCACATCCCAGTCCCCTATATCACACTGCACATCCTAGTCCACTACATCACACTGCACATCCCAGTCCCCTACATCACACTGCACGCCCCCTTCCTCTTCATCACACTGCATGTCCCCTTCCTCTACATCACACTGCATGTCCCCTTCCTCTACATCACACTGCATGTCCCCTTCCTCTACATCACACCATACGTCCCCATTATCACACTGCACATCCCAGTCCCCTACATCACAATGCACCCCCCCTTCCTTTGCATCACACTGCATGTTCCCTTCCTCTACATCACACCACACGTCCCCTATATCACGCTGTGTATCCCAGTCTGCTACATTGCACTGCACATTCCCTTCTTCTGCAAAATGCAGCAGGGGGAGCAGGGCGTGGTCTGGAGGCGGAGTAGTGTTTGGCGGTGCTTGGAGGCAGGTGCCTCCATCTTTGATTTGGGAAAAAGGGTGTTTAGACCAGGTTTGGAGTTCTTCCTGTTCCCTGACTTTCCAGCCAATGGCAGCCTTCCCATAGGTATGCTGTGCCTCTGGGAGTACTCTTGACTATCCTAGTGCCTGCTGCTATCCTTAGCCTAGCTATCCGTGCTCCGTAGCTATCTAGCCTTCCTTGCTGCCGACTCTGTTTAACTGTGTCCGCTCCTGCTGGTCCAGTCTGACCGATCCCTCTCAGTCCCGTTCCCAGTGTCTTCAGCTTCAATTCAACTTCAGGCTTCTCCATGCTTCAACTAATTGGATCCAATTGTCTCCTCTGCCAGCCACAGCCTTTTACAGTACTCCATCATCTTCTTCCATCATCCCCGCAAGAACTTATTGCTTCATATTTAATATGTCCCTTTGTTCACCTTCAAAGTAGTATTTGAGCACCCTGCAAGAACTTATTGCTTCATATTTAAGTTGACCCTTCGTTTACACTCAAAGAAGTATTTGAGAGCCTTTCTGTTTGTTTCCATTTATGATAAAATCATTCATTAAACCTCCTTGTTTTAATCCTACTCCTCCGACTCATCTGCTGTTCCTGGGGCCCACACGACTCCATCTAATCCATCACATGTGACAAAGTGACAGAATTATAAAAACAATGAAGTCATGGCCTGCACAATGCCCCTCACCTTAATCCTCTGCATGTGCTATAGCTCCTAACCGTGCTGCAGTTGCTGGCCAATCTCCAGTGCTGATTACAGTGCCCCAGGATCAGGACATTCTTCCTGGTCCTGAACTGCAGAGAGATCATCTCCAGGCAGGAGAATGCGTACCTGGCCCAGTTCTTTGCAGGGGTGTACAGTGACTATCATCACTTATCCATCTGGCTCTCGGGGAGACACAGACCTCCTGCTCCCAGTACAGATGCCACTGCTTCTCCAGATTCCGCACGAGTTCCACACCACTCTCCACTGCTTTCCAGGTCTCTGCTCAGCTACTGGCTGTATAGGGTGGCCCAAATTGCATGTGTATGGGGCCTTAAGTAGAACTGGGGGAATATCAAGGAAAACAAAACATTGTGATTTGATTTGATCCCCAATAGGCTGATACTAAAGTCCAATACCGTTTAAATCCTACATACACCACATCTCTACTTGTATTTATTACATTAATTTGAAACTTCTACAGTATCTGTGTGGATCGCATAAAGGTGCCCATACATGTTAGAATAATTGTATGCCATTTGGACTAGATGACATCGCATATATAATGCATTGAGATGCAATGCAATTCAATCTAGTACAGTGGTTCTCAAACTGTGGGTCCCGACCTCAGCTTGGGGTTGCGACTCCATGTTGCTGACCATCAGGCTGATGACTTTTCTAATCTCAGTCAGGGATTCAATTAGTCTGAAAAATCTGTTGAATTGTCTGTTATTTTAGATTCCTTCCATTATTTTGTGCCTCCACAATGCTGCCATGTATCTGCTCTCTGCTGACTACATGTGTGATGTGAGGGCCTTCTGCAGTAGCTTGCTGGGGTCCTGTAATTATTTTTAATGTCTTGTGGGTTCCCAGGGCTATATAGTTTGAGGACCCCTGATCTAGTACAATAAGTATGAGCAGTACATACTTTGTGAGCTGTGCAATGGGATGTGTGCGGGAGCGCGCATCTCATCACACCCGGCAATTATACCATGTATGCCTTAAGGTGCCCATACACGGTACAATTATTGCATGAAATTTTGACTAGATCTCATCACATCATATACGTTTTGCAATGCAATGAGATGTAATCTAATACAAAAAGTACGGTATGTGCAGCACATACTTTAGAGCTGTGAGATGGGATGAGCGCACATCTCATTGCACATGGCAATTGTACCATGTATGGGCAACTTTAAGATTGCATGCAAGGATTTAAATATTTGTATTAAGAATGTATGTATGTAGTTCTAGTTGGAATTTCTATTATTTTCTTTTTTTCCTGGTAAGGCAGACAGATTAATTTAAAAGTGATTGGAATAAATATAAAAGTCAATTTTGCCTTAGTAGCCCTTTAACCCCTTCCCGACATTTGACGTACATTTACGTCATGGTCGGGATGTACTTCCCGACACATGGCATAAATGTACGTCATGCCATTAAACTGTCACCGCGTCTATAGACGCGGTGACAGAGGGACGATGTCTGCTGTCCCTGACAGCAGACATCTTCCCTCATTGCCCAGGGGGGGCAGCGATGCCCCCACCCATCGGCGATCGCTGTGATTGGCTGTTCAATGTGAACAGCCAATTACAGCGTTTTCTGTGTACCGGCGAATAACGTCGCTCGGTGACACAGGGATCGGTGGTGATTGGTGCTGTTAAGTACAGCACCAATCACCACCGGGTGTAAAGGTGTCACTGGTGGTCACCCCACCTCACCCCACCTGCCCCCAAAGGCTGTGATTGGTCCGTCGGACCGACGGACCAATCACAGCCATTACACCACACAGAAAATAACGGAGACAGCCCTGCAGCCGCCATTCCGGTCAGGAACAGCGTGCAGAGCGGTCTCCGTGCCCATCTGTGCCCTTATACTGACCTGATCAGCGTTGGTGGCATCCGTGCTGCCAGCTGCTGGTGCTTCCTGGTTGCTGTGGTTGCTTTTGCTTCCTGGCTGCTTGTGCTGCTGCTGCTGCAGCGTCATTGTGTCAGAGATATATATTGTGTGATATAATTTTGTATCTGCTGCCCCCTGCTGCCCCCCTTTTGTGCTGATCAGTATAAACTAACTGATCAGCAACTTTTTTGGGGTGCAGGTTTTTTTTTTTATATATATACCCTGTCAGGTTGCACCCAAATTTGTGTGTCTGCTGCCCCTCACTGCTAATCAGTGTTGCATCACTGATCAGCATTTTTTTTTTTTTTGAGGGTGCTGTGGGGTTTTTTTTTTATTTTATTTTTTTACACCCACGGTGCTTTTGTGGGTGTCCTGTGCCCGCTGAGCGCTGATCAGTGACGGACGTTACTGACCAACATCTGTGCTCAATTTTTGGCGCAGGAGCTTTTTTTTTTTTCTTTTAACTTACACGTGTTAAAGCACTACATACACACTACATACCCCCCCCCCGTGTTGAAATAAAGTTTGTACCCCCCTCCCTACACTATACACGTGTTGAAACACTACACTTAAAAATAATAAAAATGTCCCAATCATCGCAAAGACTGTTTTCAGCGGAGGAGGCATATGCCCTTATTGCCTCTGACACTGACACAGCCAGTGAAGTAAGCGATGAATTTGCATTCGTCTTAAGCTCCTCTTCCTCCTCTAGTGATGAGGGACCCCCTCAAAGACGCCCCCGTAGAGCAGCTGAGACCCCCCCCAATGATTGATCTCGTATGGACCCCACCACCAGACAATTTTGAGCCCCAGGTTCCTGAGTTTTTGGCCAACCCTCTGATGATTTTATAAATTTAATGGTGGACCAAAGTAATTTATATGCCCAGCAGTTTATTGCCCAAAACCCCACGTCATCATTTGCTAGGTGGACCCCTGTAGATGCAGTAGAGATAATGACGTTTTGGGGTCTGGTGTTACATATGGGCATAGTTAAAAAGCCAGAAATTAGGCAATATTGGAGTACAGATGTTCTGTACAGCACCCCACTTCATCGTATGGCCATGACCCGGACTCGTTTTGAGACGATCCTTAAATTTTTGCATTACGACGATAATGCACAGTGCCCACCCAGAGATGATCCCACCTTTGACCGGCTATTCAAAGTCAGGCCGGTCATTGATCATTTCAGCGCCAAATTTGCTGGGATGTACATCCCCCAAAAATTCATTTGTGTAGACGAGTCACTTATACATTTTAAAGGAAGGGTTAAATTCCGCCAGTACCTTCCCAATAAGAGGGCAAGGTATGGCATAAAAATGTATAAGCTGTGCGAAAGTACCTCAGGGTACACCCACAGGTTTAGGGTATATGAAGGGAAGGACACAAGAATTGAACCGCCAGAATGCCCCCCCTCCCTCATAGGTGTTAGTGGAAAGATTGTCTGGGATTTAGTGCACCCCTTCCTGGATAAGGGTTATCACCTCTATGTGGATAACTTTTACACCAGCATCCCCCTGTTTAAGGCCCTTGGTTCAAGAGGTACACCAAAGAGGCCTCCCAAAAACGCACGTTGCCCAATTACTGAGAAAGGGTGAAAGCAGGGCAATATGCACCGAAAATATGTTGTTGGTCAAATATAAGGACAAGAGGGATGTCCTTATACTGACAACAATTCACGGAGACAGTACCACCTCCGTCCCTGTACGAGGTACCAGTACCCACACCTCAAAACCTATTTGTATCCTAGATTACAATAAGTACATGGGCGGAGTGGATCTTTCAGATCAGGTACTGAAGCCGTACAGTGCCCTGCGGAAAACAAAAATATGGTATAAGAAGCTGGCCGTGTATATCATCCAGATGGCACTGTATAACGCTTACGTACTATTCCGTTCTACTAGCCAGACGGGGACATTTATGCACTTTCAAGAGGAAGTCATAAAGGGCCTAATATTTGGGAAGCAGCAGGAAGAGGGCCCCAGTACTTCTAGTACTGGCCCCCCGTATTGTATCAGGGCAGCATTTTCCTAACGAAATCCCCTCCACTGGAAAAAAGGGCAGGACACAAAAAAGGTGCAAAGTTTGCTCTAAAAAGGGAATACTAAAGCAAACTATTTTCCACTGTGAAACTTGCCCCGACAAACCCGGCCTATGTATGAAGGAGTGCTTTAAAATATACCACACATCTATGGATTATTAGGTTCATCATTTCACCGTGCTTCGGGGGTCTTGCTAATGCGACATAGCACCCACCATTCATTCCACCAGAATGTGTGCTGCAAAATCCAAATATCACTCCTTCCCTTCTGAGTCCTGCCATGCACCCAAATGGTATTTTTTGGTCACATATGAGGCATTGCCATACTCAGGAGAAATTGGGGCACAGATTTTGGGGTGCTTTGTCTCCTTCATTCCTTGTGAAAATGAAAAATTTTGAGCCAGAACTGCATTTTTGTGTAAAAAAATGTAATTTTTCATTTTCACAGCCCAGTTGTACCACAATTGGTGAAACCCCTGGGGGTTTGAAATGTACACTATACCCCTAGATGAATTCCCTGAGGGGTGTAGTTTTCAAAATGGGGTCACTTGTGGGGGGGTTCCACTGTATTGGTGCTTCGGGGGTCTTGCTAATGCGACATAGCACCCACCATTCATTCCACCAGAATCTGTGCTGCAAAATCCAAATATCACTCCTTCCCTTCTGAGTCCTGCCATTTTTTGGTCACATATGAGGCATTGCCGTACTCGGGAGAAATTGCGGCACAGATTTTGGGGTGCTTTGTCTCCTTCATTCCTTGTGAAAATGAAAAATTTTGAGCCAGAACTGCATTTTTGTGTAAAAAAATGTAATTTTTCATTTTCACAGCCCAGTTGTACCACAATTGGTGAAACCCCTGGGGGTTTGAAATGTACACTATACCCCTAGATGAATTCCCTGAGGGGTGTAGTTTGCAAAATGGGGTCACTTGTGGGGGGGTTCCACTGTATTGGTGCTTCGGGGGTCTTGCTAATGCGACATAGCACCCACCATTCATTCCACCAGAATCTGTGCTGCAAAATCCAAATATCACTCCTTCCCTTCTGAGTCCTGCCATGCACCCAAATGGTATTTTTTGGTCACATATGAGGCATTGCCGTACTCGGGAGAAATTGGGGCACAGATTTTGGGGTGCTTTGTCTCCTTCATTCCTTGTGAAAATGAAAAATTTTGAGCCAGAACTGCATTTTTGTGTAAAAAAATTTAATTTTTCATTTTCACAGCCCAGTTGTACCACAATTGGTGAAACCCCTGGGGGTTTGAAATGTACACTATACCCCTAGATGAATTCCCTGAGGGGTGTAGTTTGCAAAATGGGGTCACGTGTGGGGGGGTTCCACTGTATTGGTGCTTCGGGGGTCTTGCTAATGCGACATAGCACCCACCATTCATTCCACCAGAATGTGTGCTGCAAAATCCAAATATCACTCCTTCCCTTCTGAGTCCTGCCATGCACCCAAATGGTATTTTTTGGTCACATATGAGGGATTGCCGTACTCGGGAGAAATTGCGGCACAGATTTTGGGGTGCTTTGTCTCCTTCATTCCTTGTGAAAATGAAAAATTTTGAGCCAGAACTGCATTTTTGTGTAAAAAAAATTAATTTTTAATTTTCACAGCCCAGTTGTACCAAAATTGGTGAAACCCCTGGGGGTTTGAAATGTACACTATACCCCTAGATGAATTCCCTGAGGGGTGTAGTTTGCAAAATGGGGTCACTTGTGGGGGGGTTCCTAACTTTTAGCATCTTATGGTGCCTAGAAACCTACATGGTGCCTAAAAAATAATCTCATAAAAAGGAGGCTCCAAAATCAAGTAGGTGCTCCTTCTATTATGAAGCCTGTGGTTTGGTCAACGTGCACACTAGGGCCACATATAGGATATTTATGAAAACAAAAGAATTGGGGGAATCAATTTTTAGTCACATTTCTCTAGTAAAATCTACTGTGTTCCTTAGAAAAATTTATTAAAATTAAAAATCTGCAAAAAAAATGAAATTTTGAAATTTCACCTACACTTTGTTTTAATTCCTGTGAAACACCTAAAGGGTTAACAAACTTCCAAAATGCTGTTTTGAATACTGTGAGGGGTGCAGTTTTTTAAATGGCATCATTTATGGGGGTGTCTCACATACAAGTCCCTCAAAATCACATCAGAACTGAACTGGTCCCTAAAAAAATCAGTGTTTGAAATTTTCTTGAAAATTTGAGAATTTGCTATTCATATTTTAAGCCTCCTAGTGTCCAAAAAAATTAAAAGGAGGTTGAAATAATGATGGAAACATAAAGTATACATATGGTCTATGTTAGTTATTAACTATTTTGAGTGGTATGATTGGTCTCACAAGCAGAAAATTTAACATTTTGCAAATTGCTAAATTTTCAAATTTTTTTACAACATTTTGGTATTTTTCACAAAAAAACACAGACTGTATCGACCAAAATTTACCACTATCTTGAAGTACAATGTGTCACGAGAAAACAATCTCAAAATCACTGGGATAAGTTAAAGCAAAAAAAAGTTATCCCCACTTAAGTGATACATGTCATATTTGAAAAAAAAGGGCTCTGTCAGGAAGGCAAAAACAGGCTGCGGCGGTAAGGGGTTAAAGGTAATTATGACATATGACATTAGTTTCATATGGGTAGCTAAGATTATTTATAGAAATTTTCAGCTGTATTTCTCTTGCAATGCCCATACAGTAATTCTACATATAGGATCAACAATAGGGCCAGGAAATGCCCACCAGGAAAGTGCCACAGTAGGACCCGCAAAAAATCAATATGAAAAAAGTGGCAATCCCAAAAGGTAGTTAGTAAGCACATTAGGTGGTGGGGACAGACTTGAAAAGACATGACTACCATCATAGTTAATATACGATATAAATAAAAAATATATATTGCCAGTTTTGCCATCCTGTCATATTGGCCCTTATTCTGATCGGTGCGTACTTTCCCGAATTCTTACATAGCGGTCCGCACGCCACGCTGTGCACACATCGTCCGTAGAAACGCCCACCGGTCCTCCGCATTCGGACAGACTCACTCTTTAAGAAGAGGGCGTGTTTACGGACGACATCCAAACCATGCGTGTGCGGTGGACACACACAGATTCTGCACGGTCTTACAGCGTAGGCACGGTCTTACCGCATATGCACGGTCTTACTGCGTCAGAACGGACGGGAACCTGCCCGTACACACCAATGCGGTGTATTTACGCACAAATCACCACCACTCTTATCTGAATCCCCAAATCGATCACATGACACACTTAGGCAATTAGCCAACCTCATTGAAAAGGGATTGTTTATCCTGGTCATCTATTATTTATCTAATTGATAATTAAACACTTAAAACCACTTTACATTAACCCTAACATTCCCTTTAAATCACTGCTATGCAATAAAAACATCTATGTACTGTATATACCTTTTGCACCTTACATAACTAAACATCAATATTTTTACTTATTTTCGTATATTTATACTTAAACTGTAAAATAATAAAATAACACACAGACCACTTCGTACTTTAACTGAAAAATGTATTTTCATAAAAAAATAACAAAAAAATTAAATTACTCCAGCAGGAGGTCGCACAGGTCCTGTACGTGGGCCGCCATTCGCATGAGGTCCTGGCGCAGCCTCATGAGGGCCCCTCTTACACCCTGGCCTTCTTCCGGGTCATCTATGGGCATGTGAAAGGGGGTTCAACATTAATTATGCTACTCAGGTACACCTTGTACAGTCAATCCTAAGTACCTACAGCATGAGAAATCATACATACAAACAATTGCATAGCCAATACTGTATCTAAAGGCAGAAAATATATGATGCTGCCACACACACACACACACACACACACACACACACACACTGGCTTACACAACAGAGTATGTGACTCATAAACTTCACAACGAATCTATCAAAATCACAACAACACTTGAGCCTCACTCACACTTCTCCTGCCAAAACACTCACCAATCTACTAGAAAGCTACACCCACTACAACATGCCACATTTAGCCAAACATATATACCTGCATGTCACTGCTTAATAGCTAAACTGCATGATAGATAGATACATGGATAGATAGATAGATCGATAGATAGATAGATAGATAGATAGAGAGATAGATAGATAGAGATAGATAGAGAGAGATAGATAGAGAGATAGATAGAGAGAGAGAGATAGATAGATAGAGAGAATAGATACCACATTAAAAGGCTAGGCTAGTCCCTCTAACCATTACTTCATGATTCCTTGTCACATTGCCAGATAGGTGAAAGTGCTGCACTAATCCGCTTCCATACACCAAACAATTTCTAAGGGCAATCCATCCTACATAATACCTTTCAAAAATACATGGCAACAACACGGGCCCACTGGCTAGAGGGGGGCCCAGGGGAACTGGACACTTGGGACTCCATTATAAATCAGGGCTGCCCATATTCCATTGATGTTTTATTGTTGCTTCTATACAAAGACCCTCCAGAAATAAACACTCATCACCTACATGAGCCTCCACATTGCACGTTTGCAGCATGGCCCTATAAGGCCAAAGTGTGTCTGTTGTTTTCCATTTGTTTGGACTACTCTTTTTACTATATTCTAGCAAAATGTCATCAGCTGTGCGACATAACAAACTGTACCTAAGTCAGTAATGAGGCATTACGTCTACTTACCCCTGCCAGGCAGCTCCACCAGCTCTTCTTCCTCCAGATTTGGAGGTGGTGGGAAATCCGGGAGGGGTAGGCCGAGCTCCACCTCTTGGTACACAGGGGGGGGGGGGAGGTAGACAGTGGAGGTTGGTGAGTGGCTAGGGGGAGGGGTTTGTGTAGGGGTGGTGGAGGTGAGGTATTCCACCTCATGGCGGCCCTCAACCTCCTCCTCCTCCATCTCCACCTGTCCCGCCTCCTCCTCCTCCACCTGGGCCTCCTCTGTGGCCTCCTCCTGGGCCTCCTCTGTGGCCTCCTCCTGGGCCTCCTCTGTGGCCATCTCCTGGCCCTCCTCTCTGGCCTCCTCCTGGCCCTCCTCACAGGCCTGTCTGGCTCTCTCCCGCGCTGTGGGTTAAACAAACAAAATGGTTGAGTGTCATTTGACATTCTAATCACTATAACAAGTACATATCATAACCACATTATATATGTGTTAAATATCACACATATAGTAGATGGCATTTCTATGTCATCAACACCCAATTGACCTCATGTAATATTAATATTAAATAATGTGAAAATTATAACATTCACTGGGCTAGATGCACTAAGCTTCAAAAGTGATACAATGGAGAGTGATAAACAGGCAGCCAATCAGCTCATACCTGCCATGTCACAGACTGTATTTGAAAAATGTCAGATAGGAGCTGATTGGCTGGCTGTTTATCACTCTCCATTTTATCACTTTATGAAGCTTGATACATCTGGCCCTTAATGTTAATGATGAATAAATTGCGAAAAAACTTACAGCGTTCAATTCTGCGTCTGAGCTGCTGTAGCAGCTCCGGCTGCCGCCTCCTTAGGTCGGACCATCGCCGCTCTAATTGGGCGACGGTCCTCCGCACATTGGTGCGGGCGAGTATCCTGCGCCGGGCAGCAAGGTACGCCCGGCGCTTATCTCTATTCGTGATGAAGGGGTCTGCCCGCCCCAGCCTCCTCTCCATCACAGCCACAAGTGCCAGCAGCTCCGCGGTGCTGAAAGGCTGTGCTCTCTGGTAAGATGCCATTTTCGCAATGGCGCATGAGAAATTATCATGTCCTGTGATTGGTTGGTAAGGTCACTATTTGGTATTAACTTTATTATCCATATTGACATGAACATTGTGTATGCGCCCAACAATCGGCGAAAACATCGCACCGCCAAGCAATAGCTTGGCATCGCATAGCTGGACTTCGCATTAATTACTGTATGCATTTATGTGTATGCGTACATTTATGAGAAAAAACACATACACATACTAGCAGTTCTCCTGACTATACCATTATATTGGACACCTGCCTGCCTGCCTGCCTGCCTGAATGCCTGGCTGCCTAGCTCCTACTGCAAATATATTTAAAAATAAACACCCAAAGAAATATAAATATATATATATATATATATATGATAATAAATATTACATCTACAAATAAAATAATCACCCACACATCCCACACATACATGGTGAAAAAAGTATGAAATTCAATCTACTCACCAGACATGGATGATAAGGTCAGCTAAAATAATGGAAACATAAAATACATTTTTAAATCTATGTACAAGGTATAAGTGTGACCTGCAATATTGGTCTTAAACCAATACACCTCAAACATAATACGTAGTGCTATTGCTATTGGCATTAAGAGGCCATGCTGCCTAATGTTTAATTAGGAGGACACAAAATTGAAATCATTTTCAACCTTGATGGGGATAATTGCTCTGAAATTGGGTTGGTCTGTGCAACATTCAAAAATGTACCTGAAGAATCTCTGGGCCACCGAGTCCCGCAGCTGGTATCCACGTCTGCTTTCGGGGGAGCGGGATGGGCGCAGGGGCGGATCTTGCGGCTCAGATGGAACCTCCCACTCATCAAAGGGTATCTCACGCCGCACAGCTATGTTGTGAAAGCATACACATAAGCCCACAATCCTCGACACCATTTCAGGCACATACTGTAAGTCACCACCAGTGTGGTGGAGCACTCTAAATCGACCCTTTAACAGGCCAATTGAGCGCTCCACCACTTGCCTGGTGGCAACATGCGCCCTATTGAATGCCTCCTGTGGGCCTGGTGCTGGGGAGCTGTACGGCGTAAGTAGCCAGGGCGTACATGGGTAACCGGAGTCACCCAGAACCCACGCATCACGGCCTTCAAGCTCTTGGAGTCTCTGCCAAATCCCGGTTTGTCGGATAACATGAGAGTCATGGGCACTTCCGGGAAACTCCGAGTTGAAGGAGAGAATTTCCATGGATGGGCCACATACCACCATCACGTTCAGTGAGTGGAACAATTTTCGGTTCCTATAGATCTTCTCACTTCTTGATGGAGGCACAAATGGTACATGGGTGCCATCCACAGCCCCTATCACGTTAGGGAAGCCAGCAATTTGATGGAATGCCTGCTGGCTTCGGTGAAGGGTCTCTTGGGCAAAAGACATGGCCACGAAGTGCCCTTTGCGCCTAAACATGGCTGACGTCACACGCCTCAGGATTCGGCTGGAAGCCGGCTGAGATATTCCAGCAAGTACTGCCACTACTTGTTGGAATGATCCTGATGCGCAGAAATGCAAGACTGCCAGCAGCTGAGTGTGAGGCGGAATTGCTGTCGTGAGCCCATGAAGAGGTTCTAGATCACTCTCAATTAAAGAGAGTATATCTAGAATTACATGTGGGGGTAACCTGTACCTAGTAAGTACCTCATCATCGGGCATCCCAAAGAGTGTCACCAGTGTGCGGAAGATTCCTGGCCTCCTTGGGCGACGAGTGGGGTGAGCCGCAAGTGCCCTTAGGCTATCAGCCAATAAAATCCATCATTGCTTCAGCAACCTACAACGAAAGGATCATAAATAAGGAAGCACCTATGCAAAGATTGGTCATGGCAAAAAATTAGTCACATTAGATGAATCAATACGTACAATACACGGGCGCCCAGTGAAGTCCCGAAGATCCATATTAATCTATAATGATGTAACAATAATATTACCTCACCACACACCTTCTTAAACACAAATATCTTTAAAACATGTAACAACTAAACACTAATGAAGTATTATAGGTGTGATCAACTGATCAATAAATCAAATGACACATTTCAAGTATTGCTGGGACATGTAGTTCACCAATATATGGTGACACACAGGTTTAACAGCTGTGAGTAAAATGGTGGCCAGGTAACATGTTTCAATAATGCTAACAAGCCTTTGCTGTCCCAACAATCTGTACTCAGTGAACCAATGGTGCATACATTATTACCCTTACATTGTTAATGTATATCATCTCTACAATGACCATGGGAGAGCTTACCTTACACCCTGGCCCAATATAGCTCTGGAGACAAATGAACCAAGCAGCAAACCACTATTTATAGGCCTAGCACATGTGTTGTGCATGACATCAGTGATCACTATTGCATGACTTCTGGGCCGGATTTTCAAATGGATTGGGTTACTTACTTTTTATGGACAATCTCAACAATAGCACAGTACTACTGAACATTTACATATAGCATTTAACATTTCATAACGTTGGAGGTGTCCATTATAGCAAATCTTACAACAGGTCACCTAAATTAGACTTTGAAAGTACGCCAGGTTTTGCACAATCGAATTGCTGCTACTATGGGCGTGGCCTATGCGCCACACAAACAGCACGGCGTACGCTGCCGTATGTGACGCTGCCGCACGGAACGCAGGGTGACGCTGATGTACGCCAATTACAGTAATAGTATTTAAAGTTGTGCTAGAAAGGCAAAAAGTTGTTGCAAACATGGCTGGATCTTCATCTGAGGAAGAGCAGGTGTGCCAGGACCTGTTTGCCCGCATGGACTCCAACACCACCTATGTCCCCCTCAACCCAGACCAGCCAGTGGGAGAAGAGCGGCCAGCTGGGCCATCTACAGCCCAATTGGCAGCTGGCCCATCTTCAGCCTCAGCAGAATCATTGGGATCACAACAGGTGGCTTCCCAACAGAGTAGCCTGGCCAGCACTTCAAGTACAGCGACAGGTGGCCGTGGCCATGGGCGTGGCCGAAATAGGCCAACGGAGGAACCAAGCAGCAGAAACATGGCATTCGAAGCGCAGGAGCTTGCCATCCTGGTACCCCGAGCACGGGATTGGATCGACTGTCCACAGAACAGGTTGACACACACAAGGAGATGGAAGATTTGGGAGGACATAACTGCGGAGATTAATGTGGTGGCTCCACAAGTTCGTGAGGCGGAGCACGTTAAGAAGAGGCAAGTTCATGTGTAGAAGACCAGTAATGTTTAAAATAGATGTTAGATGGAGTTGGGAAATGGCCGCTCAAGTTGCTTGGAGCCACAGACATGTTTGCCATGTCATGTAATCGATAGTTATTGTAGGGTGAGTGTGAATGTATCCTCTAAGGGTTGTTTTTATATTTTCAATGATTGTAATTTGTTTGTAATGAAGCACATGTTGTAATCTGTTGCAGATTGCAATGGTTGCTACAGCAAACATGAGGAGTGACATGTAGTAATATGTAAACTTTGATTGCAGGTGGCACGACTTCAAAACCAACCTCAAGAAGAAATTGACCAAGCGGTGGGAACACAGCCACACCTCTGGGGCTGGCCCCATGCCAGGAAAACTGAAGCTCACCCCCCTGGAGGAGATGGCAGAGTGCTGCATTGCAGTAGAGGAGGTCCGGGGGGTGAGCACCATGGATAGCGAGTCCCCAGCGGAAGTCTTTGCTTCTTTTGTTGAAGGTAATTATTTGCCATGGCATAAGTAGTTGCTCCTAATTTGCTTGGAATGTGTTGTAATTGTAATTTTCTCTTTCACCAGCATCCTCACCGCTTGGTCAAGAATCTCTTGAGGAGGTGGAGGAGTCTGTGCCACCTGCCACCAGTGCCAGGCACGTGCAGCAGCAGCCACCGGCCAACCCCGATTACGACAGGTGGGGGCAGGTGCTTGGCCACATTCACCAGCAGGGAGACTTGGCATCAGAGCGGATGCGTAGGACCGAGGAGGTCATGCAGGGTTTGGTCATCACCCAGCAGACAATAGCTGGGAGCCTGCAGGCTATGGCTGAGGCCCAGCAATCAATTGCTGCAAGCCTGCAGGTGCTGGCAGATCAAGCCCTCCGCCAAAATGACCTCCTCCTCCACCATAATGAGCTTATGGTGGAGCTAGTTTCCAGCAATAGGGTCCTAATGTCATCCGTTTCTGGTGCATTCCCACCAGCAGCACTCCCTGCTGGCAGAGGGGGAACACCATCCCCCCCCCCCCTCACCAGCATCTGCTCCACCTGGGCCACCATCCGATCGTGGCCGTGGCCGAAGAGCTGCTGCACGTGGCAAGGAGCCTACCAGGGCCAAACGTGCCCGCAAATGAACTTGTGTCCACATTAATCTCCACCCTTATGTCTTCCCAAATCTTTCATTGAGCTGTGTGTGTCAGCTTCCTGTGTCCAATCCCGTGCAGAGGGTACCCACATTTGCCCTAGTTTCGAATGTGTTGTTTGGTTCCCCTGTTGCCCTCTTTCGGCTACCAGTACTGTCTGCTGTACTTGAAGTGTTGGTGCTATACTTTTGTTGTGAAGCCACCTGATGTTTTCCTAATGATTCTGCTGTGGTTATGTATGTCCCAAAATCATTTATTTATTATATATTATTTTTGTACATTCCTGGCATGGTACCTTTATTTTTGTTACGGTTTCCATTTTATTTTTGAATTTATTGTAATAAATGTATATTTTTATCCCCAAATGTGTGGTTTAATTGTTACATGTAGAAGTGACATGTCTATTTCTATTATTGATAGTAAGTTCTGTCCATTGGTTGCAGTGTAAAAGTGTGTAAAAACTGCAGCATATATGTGTGTGTTTAGTAGTGGTCCATTTAAGCTTCAATGGTTCCAATTGAAGCACTGACAAGCGTGTAATTAATGAGTAATGAGTGAAGGAGTGGATTGTATTGTCTTCAGCTGACATTGGTTGAGGTGATTAGGCGTTCCGATTGCCTAGCGCATGAACGAGTGGTGTCCGCAAAGCAATACTTGCTTATGGACACTGCATATTTCTTGCCTTTTTGTTCGCGTGCATTCGGTGTGCTGTCCGAATGCACGCCTACCAGATTTCATGCACTCCCTCGTGTCCGCCCATGTTTACGCCCAGTTTAGCCCACTTTGAAACTACGCCCCTGTGTATTTCCGAATGACGCCCATAATACGTCCATATTTCCCGAGTGATTGCGGTGCACATTTATGTACGGTATTGGCAAGTACAAGTACGGAGACCATACGTGGCACATGCGCATAGCGTTCTCCACGCATGCGCAGACGGCTAAAAAACGCCATCCGTAAGAATTCGGGAAAGTACGCACAGACCAGAATAATGCCCATTGTAACAATAAACATTCCATCCTATCACATTCACTGGTAATAATAGGGATTTTGCACTTCAATGCATTCACATATTTTTATTTGCTTTAGTTGCTCAATGATCACTATACAAATTTTTATTATATTATAGGACATGTCTGTTCCTCCATTCGCCCTTGTTGCTTCTGATCAGCGGCCACCAGGAGTACACTGACTTCAGCAGGAGAAAAGGGAAAATGGTAAGTTGTACATAGAGAGCACATGTTTAAAGGCCCCCACACTAGAACAAATATTTGTCCGATTTCCGACCGATCGGCCGATTATTGCCGATTATCGATGAAAATCGTCCGATATATGGGATGATCGGTCGGAAATCGGACAATCGGCCCAAAAAAATCATTCTAGTGTTTGGGGGACTTAAGACAAAGTGGTGGCAAATGGTAGAGGACACTGGGGGATAGATATAATTAGAGGATCGAAAAGTCAAACATGGGGAGAGACAGTACCAGATTAAGGACCACATGAGCCTGGAGATGAAATTTCTGAAGGGCCTATTGTGTGCCGCTCACTGATGCCACAGAAAGCATTCCAGAATCTAGGAATAGAATACTAGGAATAAGCAATGCACCTATTGCACTCTGATATTATTTATGGTGCGTCTGCTCACTAGGATCTCCTCTGGAGTCTTTAAACATGGGGCCCTCAGGGCCAAATGTGGTTCCTCCACTCACCCATTCCATCCTGCTTCCCACGACTCACACCTCCCTTTCTGCTCTTATCGTACCCCTTAAAGGTGGAGATTTGCTGTGCTGTTGCTATTGCTACTGCTGTGCTGTCTTTACCCTGCAAATCCTGCTGCATACATCCCTCTGACTCTGGTTACAGCTGTGTCTGACTTTCCCTTTCTCCATGGTTTGTGGGCTGTGGACTGCCATGCCTGTTATCTACAGCTCATAGGCCTAGGCCCCATAACTGGACGTAGGGCCTTATTCTAATCTGAGCTCAGTACAAATTTGTTATGAAAATGGGCAGAACCATGTGCCCTTAGTCCGTGCCCATCTTGTCCTCTGAGTGTCCTGTGAGTTATTCTGGCCCTGTCTAAGGTTCTTCTCCTGTCCTAAAATCCTCACATCCTGTACATCCCCCTTACCTGTCCTCAAATCCTCACATTGTGTTCATCCCCGGCAACCTTAGTAATGTGGTTCTGCAAGGTAATAAAACTCTCCCACTAACTGATAACAATCAACTGGCTTTTTGGAACTTTTCAATATCTCTTAACCCCTGCCATCCCTGCAGCTCAGCCAAAAGCTTGAATATCACAAATACCCCCCCCCCCTCCGCACTGCCATTTCCCCTCCCAACCATGCGAGGAAATGTGTACCGAAGAAGACACATCCACTCTCATGTGCCTGCTGGTGGAAAAATCATTCCATAGTCGCCAATCATGGAACAATTTCTCCTGGGCTCGCAAATATAAGTCAGTGGAGACTGACTTATATTTGAAGCTTCTGACCAAACACAGGGCAGGAGGCTGACATCATGTGACTTCAGCTGCCCGCCCCTGGCACACCTCATCCCGCCTGCATTCTCACAGGAATGCCCAGCGTTCCCATGGGAATGTGTCCCAGTCTGCACCACTCTGTGCGAACAGCTAGGTGACTATGCAAGTTACCGTAGTCGTTCACACAGGGGCTCTGCACATGTGCATAAACCTGCATGCGCAGTGAATAAACATTGGTTCGCACGGGGGACCGAAGCAATTAGAATGACCCCCAAAAAGTATTCAAGGATTGATAGGGATACATTGTGCCTCATTTATCTTCAGTCGTAGTTTTACTTAATAGACAAAACTGTGACTGCTTTCTCCTGCATGCTGGGGACCGCCCAGCACAGAACAAGGCCACCCAGCATGCATAGTTCCTCCCCACATTGTGATTGCAATTTAATTTGCATTTCTATGATATAAACCTGCCTGCGCAGTAGGGCGAAGTTAAAAAGTTGAAATTGAGATATTCAAAATCAACTTGTGTGAAAAAGTTGTCACTTGACCTGAATCATAGGTGGCGATTTATGTTTTTGCTGGTGGGTGCTGAAACCAAAAATATAGGGGAGTGACTTCATAGGAAAGGGGTGTGACCACACGATTTATATAACGCAGAACAGTCTCCAATATTCAAATGATGACAACAGTGTCAAATACGTAAATGCCCACACAGTGCAGGTACAAAAATCCCCCCCCCCCCAGTTCAAAATACATAAATGCCCCTACAGTGCCAAATACATAAATGCCCCCACAGTGCCAAATACATAAATGCCCCCACAGTGCAGGTATATAAATGCCCACACAGTACCTGTGCCAGCGACGAGGGAGGGGGAGTGCAGTGGGAGATGGGCGAGTGGGTGCTCATCAATTTCCGTGGGTGCTCGGGCCCTCAAGCAATATCAATATCTTCTGTTCTGGCAAGACACCTAGGGTGACTTTTAATAGAGGTTGAATTTTTTTTTTAGCAATATTTTCGCCACAAAATGGCGTTATCGCATTTTTTTCCAAAATCGTCCATTTAATTGGGTGCGAAACAGCCCGTTTTTCGCATTTTTTTTTGTTGATAAATCGCACTTTCTAAAAGTGCGCAAAAAAATTGCATTTGTATCGCATCCAGGTGTTTTCGCACAGAAAACTATACAAAACGCATATATAATGGAATGCGCAAACTAAAATCGCACTTTTGAGGCGTCTATAAATCGCACTTTTTTCAGACCAGGGGCTGATATGCGAATTGGTCAGAGACATGAACAGATCATTGTGATCTGTGCATGTTTCTGGTTTTAAAATAGAGTAAAAAAAAAACGCAAAAAAAACGGCGTGAGGTCCCCCCTCCTGAGCATAACCAGCCCCGGGATCAAAGAGCCGGTCCTGGTTTCATAAAATCACGGGGCAAAACAAATAGGGTTCCCCTGGATTTTATAAAACCAGCACCAAGCTCAAGGGCCGGTCCTGGTTCCCAAAATACAGGGGACAAAATGACTAGGGGTCAAGAACCAGCACCGGGCCTGACCAGCCAGCATGGTAATGACACAGCCGGGGGGAGACTTTTTATACAAGTCCCCCCGGCCAAAACATTCATCCCTCTGACCGGTCAGCATGGGCAGGGGTCCTGGGGGAGTGGGGACCACCCCAAAGAAGGGGTCCCCCCCTCCAGAACTTACCTGCCCATGCTGAAGCCCGGGGCTGTCCTTGATGACCCTCGGCTGTGGGCATCGAGCTGATTTTGTGTAAAAAAATAGGTGATAAACTATACCGTGGAAGTATGAGTCCCAGCAAGCCTCCCCCGCATGCTGGGACTTGGATAACCACAAGTCCCAGCATGCGGGGCATTAAAGGGCCCGCTGTCACTTGTAGTTCCACAGTAAAATAAATAGTTAAATAAACACACTGACACCCATTAAAAATAAAACTTTAATACATACAAAGCCCATACATACTGATACTTACCTATCTTGAGCCCGTAGGTTGGTCCGGTGCTCCGAGGTCTGGGGCTCCAGGGCTGAAGAGTTCGGGGTCCAGGATCCGAAGAAATCCATAGGGGGGCCTGTGGAAGAAAATCCAACTCACCAAGTTCCTCTGGAGAAGATCTGTCATCTTGATCCGACGTAGTCCAGGTCCACTCCCGCTGGTACCCGTCTGACGAACTATACAGAGAGAGGCTGATGTTCCATCTTCAGCCTCTCTCCTCCGAATGATTCTATTGGCTGCCAAACTTGGCTCCTGATTGGCCGCTAGGCCAATAGAATTATTCTAAATGCAAAAAAAAGTGCGGCGATATGGTGCGATTTTAAAAATTGCGAAAAACTCTCATTCTATTAAATGTCACCCCTAAAGTTTTGCTTTTTAGATGAAAATAACAAAGCGTATAAAGAAGCTCTGACCTAGTTAAAATAATGTGTGGTTCATTAATATACTTTAGCATAGTAAAAAAGAGTACAAGCCTGTAGGGATGGCCCATCGTTGCCATTGCCATCGATGGAAATTCTGCAACTGGCCATCGATAATGCTAAACTATGCAATGGATGACCATCGATATTTTTACATATCGATGGTCATCCATTGTGTTTGATTGATTGGCCTGCGGGCCAACCAAAACACGGGGCGGGGCTTTGCGGGTGTCGGGGGCGGAGCTATGCTCTGTGTCCAGCCACTTTGAAAAAAAAAAAGAAGCAAAACATTGTTTTGCTGTTCCATCGATGGAGGGAACCATCTAGTTCTCCCCCATCGATGGCAAAAGTATTTGACATCGGCCATGAACCATCGATGATTTTGAATCATCCATGGTCGATGGCCATCCCTACAAGTCTGTCCTAGTGCAAAGTTTCTGACTTTGGTGGGAGAAAGAAAATCCTGATTACTGACCCATTTTCAGGGTAACAATTGTGAATATTGTGTTTTCACCAAATGTGTTTTTTTTTTTTTTTTTTGGAGAGGAGTCTCTGTAAGTGACCAAGAAAAAAAACACTTTGGGGCAAAAAAATCAGGGTAAATCCCTTTTGTTTGCCCTTAATAGAATAGTGCACCTCTGTGTCATCTAATGTCCAACTCTTTACTGAATGCTACAGTAAGTTCAGTAGACAAGGCATTACACTCTGGCCCTTATTCTGATCTGTGCGGCCGGAGCCGCATACGTTGCTCCGGCCGCACAAACCAATCCCCGCCTACAATACGGATCGCCACGGCCGTCCGTACGCGGACGGCTGGCGATCCGCATGAAAATGGTGGGGCGTACGCCTCCACCATGGTGGGAGCTGCCCCCTGCATTCGATGGTCGGCGACCATCGAAGGCAGGGCCGCACGCTCCACCAGCTCCCGCAAGCTTAGACCACACGGACAATCGTCCGTGTGAAAGCTTGTATGGGGGCGGAGAGCTGACATCCGGCGATGTCAGCTTTCCGCCCCCATCACTGGCGTCATAGCCTCATTACCATGCATACGCCCCGCGTTTGCATGGGAACGCCCATGAAACGCTGGGCGTATGCATAGGGTAATGAGGCTATTAAGCCCCTCACGCCCCTATACGCCCCCTTTGCGGCGTATACATTTTTTGTGCGGCGATTTCGCCTGCACATGCGCAGAGTGACCTCTGCGCATGTGCAGAGTGAAAACATCGGCGGTACGGCCGCACGCGGGCCGTACCGCCGAGATCAGAATAAGGGCCTCTGTTATATACAGTAAGCCCCATACACACGGTGCGATTCTAGCAAGAATCGCCAGGGATCATATCCCAGTGCATATGGCGCGACTGCCGCTCGGTGTGCACTCCCACAACCAGTCTTGCAATGGTTGCTGGTCACAGGAGCATGCTACTGCAACCAGTGGCTTCCCCCTGTGGCTTCCGGCAATCAGCTGTTTCCCCTTGCGGCTATCCTCCGGCAGTATCTTCTTTTCATCAGCGACCATCTCTGGTCGCTGATGAAAAGGAGACACAAGCATTATATATATCTGCAATATATTGCCAGCAATCATTTTTCTCTGTGTGTATGGAGCTTTAAGCTGTGTACACACAGTGGAATACATTGCTCAGCAATATATTGCTCAGTGTCTCCTTTTCATCAGCGACCAGAGATGGTTGCTGATGAACAGGAGACTCTGCCAGGGGAGCTGCAGGGGAAACAGCTGATCGCAGAAGCAACCTCCTGCAACCATTAGGAGGATGAACACGGGAGCGTGCACCCGGCGATTTATCGCTGCAGCACAAACAAATCGCTGACAATATGGTTGCTCAGCGATATTGCACCGCGTGTACACATCTTTAGGTACAGTATTAAAGACTTCTGTGTATTGTCTTTAATTGTGGCAGTTGATTTTAAACATGAATTGGTCTGAAAGACAGTTTTGCTTCCCCTATGCTGGGAACATAATTCGGCTGCATTAGAGCATATAATTATGCAAAAGATTAGCCAATATATTAACAGGTAAATACGTTAAAGTGCATTATGCTGTAATAAATAAATCTGAATAAGGCTGACTGGTCGGTAGGCAGAGCTGGCCTTAGGCATAGCCAAACTAGGCAATTGCCTAGTGCAGGACAGGCCAACCTGTGGCTCTCCAGATGTTGTGAAACTACAAATCCCAGCATGCCTTGCCATAGTTTTAACACTCCCTTATAGAAAAATTGTGGCAAGGCATGATGGGATTTGTAGTTTGACAACATTTGGAGAGCCACAGGCATTTGGAATACCTAGAGACACCAGCAGCTTCTGCTGATTAAAATGATATGCATCATGCCTATATTCTGTTTGCAGTGGCGTAACAGAAAATTTTGTTCCCCCCCCGGGACAATTTCACCGCGCACCCCCCCACCCCCCGTTAAAAGCCAAGACCCCCCCCCCCTAGGAGCTGGCAGGAGGGTCCGTGCGGCGCGGGGGTACCTGTGGTCAGAGAGAGCCTGGAGGTCCTGCGGCGCGGTTGAGTATGATGTTGCCAGGGTCCCTGCAGTGAAGTGGAAAACTGCGCTAATGCCGTGCGGCGGCGCGGGAAGCGCTTCTAACTTTGAAAACACTGGCCGACCACTGATTGGCTGAGATTCAGCCAATCAGCATGCCCCAGTGTTTTCAAAGTCAGAAGTGCTTCCCGCACCGCACGGCGGTAGCGCAGTATTTCCACTTCACTGCAGGGACCCGGGCAACATCATACTCAGCCGTGCCGCAGGGACCTCCAGGCTCTCCCTGACCACAGGTACGCCCACGCCGCTCAGACCCCCCTGCCAGCTCCCCGCTGCACCACAAGCAGTGGGGAGCTGGCGAAGAAACAATAGCACCCGCAGACCCCCGGCATCTCCCCGCCACCGCGGGGGCTGCGGCCCTATAGTTACGCCACTGTCTGTGTGAGTGAGGCTGTATCTGCATATGAAATAGTGTATTCATGGAAATCACTGTAACATAGCATTCTGTATGCAGGTACAGCCACAGTCGCACACAGAATATAGGCATGCCGCATATCATTTTAATCATCGGAAGCTCCTTGTGTGTCCTGGTCACATAAGAAAGCAAATAAGACAAATTTTTAGCAAAAAAGGCACCCAGCGTTAGCAGAACTGGCCAGGAGCTGCATGACCTATTGTGTGTCATGTGTATAAGGGCATTAATAATGTGCAACATATGCATAAGGGGCATTATGTGTGTCATTATGTGTATGAAGGGCATTAATAAAGGTTGGCATAATGTGTAAGGGGCATTATGGTTATAAGGACATTAATAATGTGTGTCATGTGTAAGGGGCATTACTGTGTGGTATTATCAGGGGTGCCAAGAGAAAGAGGTAGGGTGTACAAATGACCCAGGCCAAAGTCTGATGGAAGGGCCCAGTGAGGGGCCCGGGCCCCCTCCCCTTAAGTGACAGCTGCAGCTGCAGCTCTTCTCCTCTGCCCAGCTCACACTGTTTTGTGCTGGGTTGCAGTGCGGCCATGGAGGTACTTAAAATACAATATTTTCTCAGGATTTTTTTCTAAGGGTATAATGTGAATAATGTGAGGAGTATGCATATAAGTTAAAGTTGTACTAATGTGTGATGTAAAGTGAATAAGGGACATCATTGCATGATATAACGTGAATAAAGTTGCACTACTGTGTAGCATAATTTGAATTGGGGGTAAAATTGTGTGGCCATGCCCCTTTCCAGCAAGAACACACCCCTGTTTGGGCTGTGCACCGAATGTGTGCACTGTTTCTATTTAAAATATTGCGGCTAGGAGCACCAAAATGATTACTGCTATGATGAGGGTTAATGGTGCTGGGAAAGGGGAGCAGGGTCAGAGGCGGAACTAGTGGCAGTGCTAGAGGGCACCAGCCAAAATCTTGCCTAGGGAGTCTTTTAGGCTAGGGCTGGCTCTGTTGGTAGGGTTAATGTTTTGGCAGCGGGACCTTTTTTAATAAGTGTCCCCCGCCTGGGACATTATCCTGCTGGCTGGTTGGGCCTGGGGCTGGTTCTTAAAATACGGGGGACCCATACTCATTTTGTCTCCCATATTGAGGGAACCAGCCCCGGCCCTGGAGCCTGGGGCTGGTTATAAAAAATCGGGGAACCCCTATTTGCCGGGTTTCCTGATTTTTTATTACCTGCCCGAGCTCTTTTAGCCTGGTGTCGGTTACGGCCGTGGGGGGGGGGGGGGGGGGGGGGACCCAACCCCATTTTTTAAATGTTTTTTTTTTTTTTTAACACTGAAGCCTGCATGAATCTGACAGATCCGTGCTGGCTTCTGCCAAATACGACAGGAAAATAAAGTGTATTTTCCCGGCGTAGTTGCCCGGCTATTCGCGGCCGTATTATGTCGTATTTTCAATATGGCCACTTAATAAATCAGGAATCACCATTCTTTTGATTGGTGATTTCTGTCGTATTCTATCGATGGTGTATTCATTCGTATCTGTAAATACAAATACGAATGTCCTATTAATACGAATTTGAAAAATCTTATTTTTGGCATAGTAAATGCCAAAAATACGAATACACCTAAAAAAATCATATTTTCCTATGAAAATACGATTTTTTTTTTACGAATTCATCCAAATTTCCCCCTAGGTGTCTTAACCGCAATAGAAGATATTGACTTAGAGCAAAACGCTTTTGCACATTTCTTATTCATGTCAAGTCACAACTTCTCCACACTAGCCGATTTTGAATATCTCAATTTCAACTTTTTCGATCCGCCCTACTGCGCATCCAGGCTGCGAAGACAAGCATAGGGCTGCCATTTCCCAGATTGCAGCAGCTACATGTGGCATCACGCAACCACAGCAAACTGCTACAAAAATAGTCCAAACACACCTGCATTGTCTGGACCACTCCCACCCAATTCTGTGTCCCCACCATCACTCAGACTGTGTTTGCATCCTTCAGGATGTGACCACAGTTTCAGCCTTCGCACATGCATGCTGTGGCAGATGTGCATGCGCAGTTGTGCAACAATCACCAAATAGCTATTTTTTTCAGTACTGAGTCAGGCCATTGTACAATACTGTATATAAAAGATTAGTAAAAGTAAATAATATCATGATATATGGGTGGTTACTGAAGCTCATGATAAAAAAGAAGAAAGAAGAAGAAATACAGTATATTTATGTAGCAATTTTCTTGTTTGTGACTCAAGGCACTTTAAAGATACTATGAACCTATTACAGACATTTAGCTTTGTATGAAACACTGAAACCATGAATACAGTACAAAGTTGCAGGAGCCATTTTGGGTCATTAATGACAAGGATTAGTAGTCTTTCCTGACAGAGTTCCAAGGCAAGTAGCTGTTTTAGGTGCACTACATAGGATTACACCGCACAGAATAGACAATGCCCGGAAAATATGACATACAGGATTCAGTATTGAATCCCGGCGGTCGGGATTCCGGCGTACAGAATCCCGACGCCGGAATCCCGACAGCCGAAATGCCGACAAGGGGGGGACGTGGATCGCCCCCCTTGCGGGCTCGCTGCGCTCGCCACGCAGCGGGCCCGGTGCCTCGCTACGCTCGGCACTTCGGCCCAGGAGGGAGAATGTGTCGGCATTTCGGCGGTCGGGATTACGGCGTCGGGATTCTGAACGCCGGGATCCCGACCGCCGGGATATTAACTGCATCCCGACATACAGTATATAAGACAAAATATACAAGCAGAGATCCTTGCTAAATTATCAGGAAAATGCATTATTTATACTTCACATGCAAGTACCAGGCGAAGCAGCTATTTTAGGGCTCAGTGCAGGGGTTGGATTCACAGTACATGAAGATAAAAGAGGAGGTTAGAAGTAAAGTGGCTAACAGGATACCCGCTGCATGACAGTTATGCATTTTACCGAAGGAGGGATATTGTTTTACTCGGTGATTGCTTTATTCAATTTTCTTCGTTACAATTTTAAAATGATCTCAGGGGAAATGAAGTGTGCCTGTTCCAAGTTACATAGTTGGTATTAGAATTTTGCACAGAACCCCATTGAGGGGGCGTGTCATGCCACATCCAAAGAGTGTGGCTAGTTTCATATATGGAGAGGTTGTAAAAAAAGATTGTGAACGTGGGACCTAGAAGTATGGGTGTGTACTGCTACATCTGAGAGGAATCTTTTAAAATTAATTATATCCAAATGTAGATGAGTCCCAAAGCAGTTAGTAATTGATACTATACTAAAGTGCTGGGAAATGGTGTTGATGATTCAATGTAAATCTATCTATCGCTCATTCCTTTTTTCCCAAAAAATATAACCGTTTAATGTGGGCTAGGTGAAATGAGGGAGATTGCTAGACTAATGAGGGAGATTGCTTCTATTTCAGGGAGTCTCTTGCAGAATGCAGGAGGGTAGGAAACTATGAGTTACATATTAGTTAAGGCTGAATAAAGACTTGCGTCCATTGAGTTCAATCCTGGTTAGCGTGCATGATCTATGAGCTTAATCCCTTGTTATACATAGGGCGGTATTCAATGTGAATACTGGCGACGTGCAGCGAATCCTGTTTAGGATTCGCTGCACATTCGCCACTACTCGCTGCGTTCCGGAGCCTCGCCGGCTCCGGTATTCAACGAGTCAGGGGCTCGCTGCCCCTGACTGGCGAATTTGAGCTCCTGCGGCAGACGCCGCAGGGAGCCTGAGGACGGTGGCAGGCAGGGAGATGGAAGTCTCCCTGCCTGCCCCAGAACGTTTGTGGGGGGGAGGTGGCCTCCCCGGAAGCCAGGCAGCACAGGCTGCCCCCCGGGGGTGCCAGCAGGGGACCGGGTATATTCACTACATCCAATCATGCATATGTAATGATCGGGTGAAGTGAATATATGAATATCTAATGAGCGGCTCGGCTCCGGCCCCCTGCTGTCTGGTCTGTGTAAAAAAAATATATATATACATTTTTTAAATTAAATATATATTCATGTGCTTACAGCACATGAATAAAAATAGCATGCCCCTCCTCAGAATAAAATTCCAGATTTTTTGACACCAATTGTAAAAATCAAAACACTTTATTTTAAAAGTTCACCTTCCACTTCACCATAAAAAGATAGCGATTGCTACTCGGTGAATCATAGCGAAAAAAACCTTGTATTCGCCATCTGGTCATTGAATAGGGTGATTCACCGTTTTAGTCAGAAATTCGCCTTACAGCACAAAATCGCCATAAAAACCTGGCGAATCAGCCTCATTGAATACTGCCCATAGTGTATTCTGATATCTTTAAAGACAGATTATGATTATTGTTTGTACCCCTTGATGTTTTTAACCAATAGATGTTTGTCCAACCTTATGTTAAACGTATTTATTGTGTCTGCCGACGCCACCTCTCCAGGAAGAGCTGCCCTGACCGTAAAAATTCCTTCTAAGCAGGGCTGCCGCTAAGAATTTTGGGGCCCGGGACTGATTTTCAGTCCGGGCCCCCACCTCTACCTTAAGGCCGGGGTGGCTGGCAGCTCCTCTCTTTTCACAGGTGCGTGCAGTTGAGAAGTTCCCAGTTCCCCAGCTCGCAGTGCAGTTTAAAAGATCCCGGACCAACTGCCAAGTCAAAAGAAGTGCAGCTTGCAGCAAGGCTTGTTTCGTTTGTCACATGCGGCGTGACGTCATCACGTCATGCCACGCGGTGGTTCTTCCTGTGCCGAGTCCCGGCTGCAGGCTTGTTCCTGGACGAGGATGTGACTGTGCAGTGTGCAGTCATAATGTCCTGCTGTGGCCCGCAATGAAGTCGAAGCCGGGCAGGCTCACTGCCGGGCCCGGCTGCATAGTAAAAGGCCACTGGACGGCGCAAGAATGAGGGGAGCTTGAGGCGGCAGGACGTGTACAAGGAAACTGAAGGGACGGGCATGCTGCTGGGGATAGAGCTGCCCAGACCCTACCCTCTACCAGAGTGGCGGGGCCCGGGACTCAAGTACCCCCAGACCCCCCCCTGTCGGCGGCCCTGCTTCTAAGGGAATAATATCTTCTTTCCTCCAATCTAAACTGATGCCCACGTGTCCTAGAGTTCTTCCTTACAGAAAAAAGGGTGCCTGACAGTTCCTTATATTGGCGCATGATATAGTTGTACATTTTAAGCATGTCCCCCCTTAAACATCTCCTCTCTAACGTAAACAATCCCAATTTGTTCAATCTGTCCTCATAGCTTAAAGTCTCCATTCCCTTCTTTGGACTTTTTCCAGTTCTTCAATGTCCTTTTAATAGAGCGGGGTCCAGAAATGTACTCCATATTCTAGATGCAGTTTAACCAATGCTTTGTAAAGTGGCATAATTACATTTGAGTTCCTAGTTTCCGTACCCCTTTTTATGCATGCTAGTATCCTGTTGGCCTTATTTGTTGCTATAGGACATTGAGCACTAGACCCCATTTTGTTATTAATTTGGACTCCTAGGTCCTTTTCAAGTTCTGATTTACCCAGTACCTCCCCGTTTAGGTTATAACTAGCACATTGGTTATGTCTCCCAAGATGTATAACCCTGCATTTATCCACATTTAACCTAATTTTCCACTTTTTTGCCCACTCGTCTAATTTATTAAGATCGCTCTGAAGCGTGGAGACATCCTCAAGTTTTGTGTCATCAGCAAAGATCGAAACATTCCTGAGTATACCCACCCCAATATTGTTAATAAATATATTACATTAAAGGTACCCTAGCACCAACCCCTGTGGCACTCCACTTAGTACTGGTATCATGTTTGATACTGCTCCGTTTACAACCAATCTCTGATCTCTATTACACAGCCAGTTCCCTACCCATCTACAAATTCTTACCTCTGGTCCCAGATCCTTCATATTATTTATCAAAAGCCTTAGCAAAATTTAGAAAGACCATGTCTACAGCATTTCCATTATCAAGGTTGTTGCTGACATCCTCATAAAAGCCTAATAAATTTGTTTGGCACGAGCGATTTTTCACAAACCCATGTTGGTTAATACTGATTAAACTATGAAGCTCGAAATATTTTTGGATACCATCCCTCAAAAATCCCTCAAATAATTTACCCACTATTGATGTTAAGCCAGGGATGGTGGCCCACGAACAGGTCCTGACTGGCCCACCGCTGCTGTATGTGTGTCCGATGGTGGCTGTGTGAGGGAACTCACACTTTGGCGACTCCTAACTGGGCTATAGCATGGCCTCTACCCTGATTTGCTCCTCTGTGTCACCTGACTGTAGAGGTTGACAGTTGCTGGAGGTTCAGAGACTGGAGCAGTGGCGTAACTTTTGTAGCGCAGTCCCCGCTGCCGCTTGGAGGAGTGAGCGGCAGCAGGAACTGTGCGGGCGCCAGCCCAGCACCCGCCCAGTGCACTGACAGCAAAGTTTTAAAGTGATATGTGCGCACGGGGGGTGCCGGTCCAGCTCCGCTGCCCAAATCACGCTGACGCAGTGGCGTGGCTAAATGGTCAGGGACTGAGGTTCATGACATGTCAGGGTAGGTGCCTTCCCCCTCCCTCCTTCAGTTGCTGAGGAGGATAGTGCCGCTGTTTGTCCCCGGCTGTGCCCCCAAGCAGAGGCGGATTGATCAGCTCAGGGCTCCCGTCTGTACTCTGCTTGCTGAGTTAGGAGCTGGCCTGGCCAAGAACTGCAAGGAGGTTTAGGCTGTCACTGCACAGAAAAGAGAGTCTGAAGAGCAGCCAGCACAGCAGTTACACTGGCAGTCCCCACTAAACAGGTATGTGACCCAACAAGTAATCACTGACACAGCAGCAGAGGGTGGCACAGGGGTATAGGGTCAGGGCTGACACAGGGGGGGAAGGAGACATGGCTGACACAGGGGTAAGGGGACATGGCTGACCCAGGGGGAGGGGGACATGCCTGACACAGTGGGAGGGGGATAGGGCTGACACAGGGGAATGGGGACATGGCTGACACAGGGGAAGGAATGGCATAATATGTAATAGTCATTACGATGTATGGCATAATGTGTAATGGGAATCACGGTGTGAGGCGTAATGTGCAAGGCGCATCAGGGTGTGAGGCGTAATGTGTAATGGGCATCATGGTCTGAGGCGTAATGTGTAATGGGCATCACGATCTGAGGCGTAACGTGCAAGGCACATCAGAGTGTGAGGCGTAATGTGTAATGGGCATCATGGTCTGAGGCGTAACGTGTAATGGGCATCATGTGAGGCGTAACGTGTTATGGGCATCATGGTGTGAGGTGCAATGTGTAATTGGCATCATGGTGTGAGGCGTAATGTGTTGGAGGCATCACGGTGTGAGGCGTAACTCGTAATGGCCATCACAGTGTGAGGTGTAATGTGTTAGGGGCATCACGGTGTGTGGCCCACTGTAATGGGCATTATGGTGTGAGACGCCACGTATAATGGGCATCACAGTGAGGCGCAATGTGTAATGGGCATTATGATGTATGGCATAACATGTAATGAGCATCGTGGCATGTGGTATACTATGTAATAGGTGTATGATGTGTAATAGGCATTACGGCGCACGCACTGTCCCTGTTGTCCATATTTTACAAAAATTGTCAAGCCCTGGCATAATGTGTAATGGGCATTACGGTGCATGGCATTATGTGGAATGGGCATTACAGTGTGTGGCATTATGTGTATGGCGCGCACTGTACCTCTTTCTAGTGTGTGTGGGGGTAATGATTCATTCTGAAGTGTATATACATAAATAAGTTGCCTTCTATTTAGTTTGCATTGATGCCCAATAGGCCTTGATAGACACACCCAGTAGACTGTGATGGACATGCCCAGTAGGCGGTGATGGTCACGCCCCTCCAATGGTACACCCCCTAAGAAAATGACCTGTGCACGCCTATATACGGTCAGCAACCCTTTCTCTTCAATTATGTGTGAAGAAACATACCTAGCTTTAAAATCACTCTGATAATAATTTTATTTGTTTTTACTTGTAATAGCATGTGATACGTTCAATTGGCATGTCAGCTAGCTGCCTTGTGAACAGTCACATAGGTCCAATTGTTCCAGTCTGATTAGATCAGACTATTGGGTAACCAGATTAAATGACCCTCAAAATGTGCGCCATCTTTATTCATAGGGGTTTCTTTATCTAACAGTAACTTTAAGGTGATAAATGGGTACTTATGTAGTATCTGGGCTGCCGATTTCTAAATCGGGTACATCGCATCGCATCGCATAGCGAGCCACCGAGCCCGAAGCGTGGCGAGCGTAGCGAGCCCCGCGAGGGGACACAGAATACCGTCCCCTCGCGGGGCTCGCTTCGCTCGCCACGCTTCGGGCTCGGTGGCTCGCTGCGCTCGCCACAGGTTTATATCCAACTCCATGCCCACTTGGATAGTAGGGGTATGAAAAGGACCCCTTTTTCCCATTGAATTCCATGTTAAAATGGACTCAGTCCATTTTAACATTGATTCCTATGGAAAAATCGGGTCATCGCATCCGATGGTCGCATGCGATGCGATGCGATGCGATATCGCATCGCATCGCATCTGATTGTATGCCTTAACTTAAGGCATACAATCAAAAAATCGGCAGCCCAGATACTACATAAGTACCGATAAATGCAGTGGTCAGTGTTGGGCTGCGATTTTAATTTATTAGGACTAGATGTACTAGTGGCGCTATAGTGCAAGTGGCATTACTGTATGTGTTGCGTACAGTTAAACTGGCATTACAGTGTCGCGTATAGGCCCTTATTCAGGTTCATTCGTTCGCATGCACATACGCACGCAGTGCTACACTGCAAAACCGCTAGCACGCATCTTTCAGTCACGCCTATAAACTTGCCAACTCATACGTACGCACACATATCCCCAAAAAAGGTGTGGTCTACCACGGCGTGCAATCAGAAATGCTCGCACGCCCCACCACATTTCCACACGCACACGCACCACATTGTACGTCCGAACATGTTTTCTGTGCGTAATGTTTTGCAGTATACACTATTAAGCACGCAAGACACATGCACACACCACATCAATCAATGATTTCACGCTCCTCAATTAAGTGGGATGGATGTAGACTTGATTCAATCAGCAAACCTCATTACTCACGCAGACAACCCCTTAACCTCGTTGTTGTTTTCCATTAACGCATATTTGTACCTCAATAAAGTGTCCAATGTTCGATGTGTTGTTTTCTCATGACCTTTTTCTCGAATATGGTTGATTGTGTAGCGATGTCTATAATGAACACATGTTAGATACGCATATCACACACTAACAATATGGTGACACATGTCATTCGTCACAAATGTACAGACACACACTCATACACCTTTATGTTGTATCCGAATTCGCGTGAAATGACGCAGATATGCTATTTACATTTTCGCACTTCATGATCCAATACCGACTCGCCAATATTTGAGAAGGCTGGTTGATAGTTTGGCCACCATTGGCCAAAGTAGGGTCCGGAGTAGGCTGTGTGCTGGTCCCTGCCTGTGCTTGTGTTGGTCGTGGGTCAGCCTGCTTTTGCGTTTGCTACAGCTCCTCAGCTTGTCTGAGCCGTAGCATCAATACACGCGCATACTGTATATACAGGACATCTCCATGTAATGCATATTGTATGTATTTAAGTGGTTATGTGTACGGTCTGCGTATGTTAATTTTCGCAAACATATTGTTCTGTGAAGATGGACTAATAAAGTTATTACATGACAATTTTTGTGACCAATCAGACACCAGGCAAACTTATATATGTGCCTGCAATTAATAACTGCGCCATTGCCAAGATGTCTTCTGGAAGGGCACCATCTTTTTCCCTGAGGGAGCTTGTGGCCCTGGTTCGAGTTATGGACCATCGGCTGGGTGGCAGGGGCCCCTGTGTGTCCAATGCCGAGAAGCGGCGGGCGTATAATGCAGCCCGCCGGCGAATCTTCTTTCGGACGGGCGTCAGGAGGACCTTAGGCCAGGTTGAGCGCCGGTGGTCCGACCTCCGCCGAAGGCAGCCGGAGCTGCTATGTTCTATTCGCCGCTACATTAGCCGATGTGAGTATTTTGTCATTGCTGTAAAAATGCGAAATATTATAGTGTTTATATAGCACTTTTGTAATTAATATTTCGTTGTGCATTAGTCTATGGGTATATTATGTCTATGCTATGTCGGCCTATATATGGGCTGCTAGGTTAATATATGGTTGTGTAGTGGTATATATGGGTAGTGTGTATATGTCCATATATGGATGTACATTAGTGTGCATTATTTTGTTATCGATTATGTCCAATTTAAAAATGTCAACTTTCCCATATATATAAAGTTTTTATGTTGTAATCTATACTAAATTATTCTTTCCTTTTTCCTTTCATATTCTGCCACCATCCCTGACTCCTGAACCATCATGGCCATTTCAGCTCAGGCCAGGGCACGCATCAGGGCCCGTCAGGAGGAGGCTGCGAGGGAGGCCATGGAGCAGGCCAGAGCTGCACGACCCATGTCACCAGCCGCAAGCCCATCCACCTCCCACTCCCACACTTCATCCCCCTCCCCTTCCCCCTCCCAGTCTGAGTGGGCAGAGATTGTGCCACCCCCTGGACAGCACACCTTATCCCCATCCACCTCCACCAGCCACACCTCCTCCCCCTCCCCTTCCCCCTCCCAGTCTGAGTGGTCAGAGATTGTGCCACCCCCTGGACAGCACACCTTATCCCCATCCAACTCCACCAGCCACACCTCCTCCCCCTCCCCTTCCCCCTCCCAGTCTGAGTGGTCAGAGATTGTGCCACCCCCTGGACAGCACACCTTATCCCCATCCACCTCCACCAGCCACACCTCCTCCCCCTCCACCACCCCTCCCCCATTCAACCCACCACTACCCCCTTTTGAACCACCCTATTACTCCGCACCACCCTCCCCAAACCCCTCCCAAACCCCACCACACCCCAACACCTTGGCCATGACACCCATCCCTCCAGCATCCCTCCTTTTGGCTCCATCCCCCAGCTACAGGCCAACCACCACCAGAGAGCAGGATGACAATGGCACCCGTAAGTAAAGAATGTGCATAATGGTGACACCCCAAATGCAACACATTACCAAACACAACATACACATATGTGATGGCCACATCATTCTTTGTCCCACATATACACTGCAGTCCTAGGCTAACCTGTGGGGTCTTGTCCTCCTGGTTTAAACAGCACTGTCGGATTTGAATTGTGGTGTGTGGCCATGGCTCACCATGGCAGAAATGACAAGTTACAAACTTAGAAATCATCTTTTCCTTTATTTTAGAACAGTGTCTCCTATAGCAAACCATAATCTGTGCCAGTTTACAAAGGAGACAGTGATACAACAAACATGGTACTTACAGACAGTTAAAAGGCTGGAGGGCCCTGCTCAGAAGCTTACAATCTATAGGGGCAGGTCATAACATATCCTACAGTAGTGGTGTTGGAGACTTGTGGGCAAAGCTGTTATATAAGTGTAGTTCCCAGCATGATGAACCACATACATTTTCACAGTGTTCTTTTAATAGTGTGTTAGGCAATGCTGAGGCATGCATGACTCAAACAGCTGTAGGCCCATGTACAATGTATTTGTGCAATTGGTGTGGTCTTCACAGTTAAATTGCAACTTCTTAGTTTTGCCAAATATACAGCAGAACTGCATTTATTACAGTACATTTACACAATCATATTTTTTATTCTAGCCAGAAACTGAAGAGAAGCAGCCAGATGCAGAACTTCTTGTGGCCTTCATACACCTCACCCTCCTCTACCTGGCCACACTTGTTGCTCAACTGCAGGCTCTTCTGCATCGTTCTTAAATTTTTGTACAAATTGTTATTAAAAAATTAGCCTAATGTTATAAGTTGTGTGTGTTATTTTTACAACATATGCCATTCACCTTTTCACAACCACATCAGTGTAATGGTGCTTAGTCCCCCATAACCATTGTGAATACAGAGATAGTGAGGCACACCAATGTATGTGATATGATAAATGTTTATTTTGCTGTCAAAAATTATGTTACAAGGTCTAATTGCTCCATAAAAGGCCGAGCAGCTCCATTAGTGTGCAGTCGCCATCATACATGTGTACACACACCAAGCAGCATCCCGTAGGTGACCATTGACCTCGCACCACAACACCTTCATGAGTTCATCTACAAGGATAGGAAAAGGCAAATCATTTAGAAATACATACTAGAAACCAATCATCACATGCAAACTAATGCTAAGCATCACATATATATTGGTGCAAGTAAATACGCACAAGTTGTGATAATGTATTTCCATCTATGTTATATGGTGACACATCAATCTGCCAATGGAAGATGGTTAGTAGTTGACAATATGTTGTAAATGAATGACACTACACCTACCTGAAAAAGCGGGCCACCACAGAGTCTCGGAGGGTGTGTCCACGGACATTTTCAGGGTGTCTGTAGCGGCAGGGGGCAGTGTCGTGTGCCTCAGGTGGATGGACTTCCTCCTCGGGGAAGGGTACAGACCTCGTTACAGCTATGTTGTGTAACAAACAACACAACCCCACAATCTTTGCCACCATGGCTGGCGCATACTGGAGGTCACCACCAGTGCGATGGAGCACACGAAATCGGCCCTTCAAGAGGCCAATGGTGCGCTCCACGACTTGCCTGGTGCCGACATGGGCCGCATTGTATGTCTCCTGTGGGCCTGGTGTTGGTGAGCTGTAAGGAGTTAGCAGCCAGGGTGTGCATGGGTAACCGGAGTCACCCAAAATCCACGCATCACGTCCTTCCAACTCTTTCAATCTTTGCCATATCCTGGTTTGCCTAATGACATAGGAGTCATGGGCACTTCCAGGAAAGTTGGAGTTAAAGGCCAGGATCTGCATGGATGGGCCACACACCACCATCACGTTGAGGGAATGGAACATCTTACGATTACGGAAGATGTGCTCAGTACGTGATGGTGGCACAAATGGTACATGTGTCCCATCCACAACACCTATCACATTAGGGAAATCTGCAATGTGTTGAAATTGCAGCTTGACCCTATCCAGGCAATCCCGGTCTAATGGCATGGCCATGAAGTGCCCCTTGCGTCGAAACATGGCCAACATGATACGCCTCAGGATCCGACTGAAAGTAGGTTGGGAAACTCCTGCAAGCACTGCCACCACTTGCTGGAATGACCCTGAGGCACAAAAATGCAACACCGCCAACCACTGTGTGAGAGGCGGAATTGCTGTTGGGAGCCGGTGACTGCTTTCAAGATCACTCTCTATTAATGAGAGAGTGTCTAGGATCACATGCGGTGGTAACCGGTACCTTGTTTGTACCTCATCATCCGGCATCCCAAAGAGGGTTACACGTGTGCGGAAGATTTGGGCACGCCCCAGCCTCCTTCCTCGAACAGGTGGAGGCACACGGTCTGCCTGTTGCTGCACACCCACCGCAATGGCCACCATTTGCATCTGGAAGCAAAAAGGTATTGTTGACTAAATGACCAAAACACACACAGACACACACACTCACCCCACCAACAACACATCAAATACATACGGGCAGAGGATGCCTGTAGAGATCCATACTCAATCCTAGTCCAACAAAAAAGGGCATGTATTGTAAGATGACCATTACCACACAAGCATCACATAACATTACCATCTCCTTAAGTAACAATCCACCCAAGTTAGGTATGATTGCATGACGTACCCCCTAGACATTTTGTATAATGACAGAGCACTGTACTATGATGTGTGGCTACTCACCCAAAACATACTCCCACACCACAAAAAAAACAGCTGCAAGTGTAAACACCACACACCAATGTCCGGTGAGCTGTGATTTACCTTAATATAGTACTGAGGAAAGCAAGAATTGGGCACAGTACTTGACCACTAATCCAATCCTAAAGCCAAAATAGACAATACAAATAGCATTACAATGTGCCCCATTAACAATGACACCACTATAAACCATCAGTGCAGAGATGCATAGTAACATTACAGATGGAATGTTCAGTATGCATGGCACACCTTTAAGGCAAAATGTGTCATGCAATAGAAAGATTGACAACATAACACATGGCAATATTTGGTACTCTATAAAAATAGCAACAATACTTACACAGTGTGCTCCTGAAACATACGCCAATACCGTTGAACTATACATCAGGCGCAAGCAAACGCAACAATCGCCATATTTATAGGCACCCACCATGATTGCGGATAACCACAAAAATGATGCGCAAGCAAACACGCACTAAACACTGGCATGGATTGAGAATGACACATTCCAATTTAATGAATCCACAGTGCACATTACAACAAAAATAAATACGGGTGCCATGCGCTTAATAACTTACACATGTGAGGACGCCCCAAAAGATAGTGTTGGATAAGTTAGACATGTGGGAACGCACCCAAATAAAGTGATGGACGTTAGCAAACCTAAAGAGCCATGTTGCCAGGTTTTCACTGCTGCCGCACGCGTGCTCGCGCGTTTGTGAAAATTAGCTGCCGTCCGAAAAAAACAATTAGCACACGAGCCAGCCTACAAATGGACACATGAGTGCATAGCACATTTGGCAGCTCAATGAGTTCTGATTCAGAGGGAGACGTTACCTTAGACCACGAGGCTATCATAGAAAGACTCACTGCCATCACTGAAGCCCTCATGGAGAGGAGAAGAGGAGAAGAAGGGGAAGGCTCATCCTCATCCTCACAGCTAGCCATTCCAACACACTCTGCACATCAGTCCCTGGGTGCTGCAGTGGCAGGTCAAAGTGCTGGGGGTCCTACAGATGTGGCTAACCGAAGCCGCAACACCCCTTTCACTAAAATTGAATTTGGCATTTTAGTGCCTAAAGCCAGAGACCTCATTGAATTTGGGCCTAAAAAAATGAGCACCAATGCCAAGGATAAGGTGTGGCAACAAATCACCGACGACATCAATGCCATCTCTCCTCAGGCCCGTGATTGGCAACATGTGAAGCGCAGGCAAGTGTGATATGGTGTGTGTGTGTGTGTGTGTGTGTGTGTTGTTAAGTGTGTATGGGTGTTTTTGGTAACAATAACAAATGTAGAAGGCATGGGTATGTGGATGTATGTGCAGCTGAAAAGAGAGGTAGTATCACCACATGTGGAATGTGTGCAAAATAGTGGTAATGGTTACACTTTCAGGGGTGAAGATGACAAGGTGTTTCTTATGTGTAATGGCATGTAGTGCATGTGTAAATAAAGTAAATGTGTCAGTGTTACAATGCTAATGTAGTGTAATGCTTGGAAGAAGGTATGACATTTATATGGGCAGAAATTGAACCATGTGCATCATAACCCGGTGGACATATATAGACATGTTAAATGCAGACATATAGGTATCATTTTTGATTATTATTTTGCAAACATTTATGCAGGTGGCAAGATTTCAAATCACGCCTTAAAAGGAAACTGTCCAACAGATGGACAGCAAGCCAAAAAACAGGTGGGGGAAATCTCCCTGACCACCTCCAGCTTACGTCACTGGAGGAACTGGCCCAGGACTGTATTTCCCAGGAGGAGATTAAAGGTGTCTCCAGCATGGACAGTGAATTGGGGCCAGATGAGTTTGGCGCAGATACTGCCGGTAAATGTGAAATTGAAGTGGCACACTATAGATTGACAGGTGTATGTGCAACATCTGACATTTTCTTGTCTGTTGTTTCTTCACAGATGACAACACTGAGGCTGACGCTTCTGCTCCTCCACCACCACCACCACCATCAACAACTGAAAGTAATGGTGGTCAAGCAAAAACAGCAGCTGAGAACATTTCCCTTGCACATGTACTGCAGGACATACGTGAGCAGGGCCGCACCACTATGGAATGCCAGGATCAAATGCTGCAGGTGGTTGTGAAAATGGCACACAGTCTCGAGGGCCTCCACCATGAAGCCAGACGCTTCAATGACCATATGGCCAGTGAAGTATCCTCCACTCGGCCCACACCAGCAGCTTCGACCTCACAGGGTGAAGGTCAGAATGCACCCCCACTTTTGCGTACACGCAGGTGTGGTAGACCCACCAAAGGGGGAGTCCAGAAGCGACCGCGAAAATAAAATATTGTATTTTGTTATTTATTAGTATTTAATATATTTGTTTTACTTTCCATTTTTTTATGTTTCCCTTTTTGTGTGTACAAATTGTGTTACTTTTAATTTGTGTTTAATGCTGTAGTATATGCAAATAAAAATATACTCACATTGAGCATGCGTTGTCTTGTGATTTTACGCAGATATATTAGATATATGTTGTATATGTGAGTTGACACATGTCGACTCATGTTGACAGTGCTAACATGCTACACATGGCAGAGTGAAAATGTACATAAAGGTGTGTTAGATAAGGGCAATTAATACATGTGTTAAGTGCATTTGCATTTGTGCCTTACAATTCACCCAAACATCGTAATTTCAATGTGTCTGTTAGCTCATGTTTGGTTTGGTGATGCAACCTGAAGTGGAGCTGAGTTAACTAATTGGAACAAACAACCATTAATTGCGCACAATGGGGGTCAGGTGCTAATAACTTCCACATTTCGCAACTGTGTTTTAAGCGTACGAATGAGCAGTTCACAAGAAGTATGCTATGCGAAACTGAAAACCTGCTTTAAGTTTACGAAAGTTTGTGAGCTTGTGTGGGAACAATCCGTGTTGCAGTAATGCGAAACCAAACCCACCACTACAAGTGAACGCCCAGGTGTACGCCCATGTGTACGCCCCGTTTTGCTCATTATACTGGACGCGCCCATACAAACGCCTACATCACGCCTACTGGGTAATCTTTCGCTCGGACGGCAGAAACCGCTTGGAAGGTTGCTTGCGAATAGGAATGTAGCAGTTTGCACATGCGCTGTGCGTACACTGCACATGCGCAATGACAGTAGTTGGGTGATGCGTGCGTATGTGCATGCGAACGTGTCAACGTGAATAAGGGCCAGAGTGTATCGCGTATAGTGTAAATTTAATTACAGGGGAGGGGGGCAGGGGGTGCCAGAAACTTTTTGGCAGGGGGGAGCAAAATTTATAGATACACCACTGGACTGGAGGGGGTGGATCTAGGTGGTGCGCCAGTAGAGGGCTCACATTCAGCCAATAGGAGCCGCAGCATCACTTGTGTTGATACTCCTAAAGTTCCGCCCCTCTTCTAGAATACGGTCCAATAAGGGCTACGGAATCGTTGAGCAACACCTCTAGTAGCCGCCTACTATGCCGCTTTCTGACCAATCACATTCCTGTGTACCAGGTGGCAGATAGTCCCGGAAGTTGGAGGCTTGGCAGCCGCCGGATGCAATGCAAGATTTGAACCTGCACAGATGAGTCAAGGACCCAGCTCATCATTCCACCAGCAGCATGGGCACTGCCAAGGGCACCAGACAGGTCAGGGCAGAGGATGCCAGGGGCTGATGTATTGGGGTGCATGAGCCAGTAAGGGGGAGTAACATTGTGTGTGTGTGTGTGTGCGCAGCGTAGTCCTGTGTAGCCGACACTCAGCCTGTGTGTAGCACAGAGGGGCAGGTGTGTGGCATTACTAAAGGGGGCAGGTGTATGGCATTACTAATGGGGGCAGGTGTGTGGCATTACTAAGGGGGAGCTGGTGTGTGGAATTATAAAGTATAAGGGGCCTTCTATTATGTTTCATGGTGTATAAAAGGGGTATATGGTGTGCTACAATACATTCAAAGACCCCCTTTTAAGTGACCACACCCCCTATTTCTGGAGTGCGGCCCTCGAACATCTGCTGGAAGTATTAAGTGGCCCACAGCTGAAATAATTGCCCACCCCTGTGATAAGCTCACAGGTCTGTAATTTGCTGGGTTACACCCCTTTTTCCTTTTTTGAATATTGGTACTACCTCTGCTATTCTCCAGTCACTTGGTACTCAGAATCATAATACAGAAGGGTTGCTAATTCCTCCTGTAATTCCATTAGTACCCAAGATGAATCCCATCTGGGCCTGGGGATTTGTTTGTTTTGATTTTGCTGAGCCGCAATTTTATCTCATCTGTCGTGAAAGCAATATTAAGATCTAGCTTGTCTTCCCATTTGTGGTACCTGTATGCTCTACTGTTTTCTCTTCCCTAGTAAACACTGATGAGAAAAACACATTTAACAGTTCTGCTTTTCCCTCATCCTCTGTAAAGCTATTACCGTTGATATTGGTTACTGGGCCTATGTTCTCTTTAATTATTCGTTTACTATGGATGTATTTTAAAAACTTCCTGGGATTGGTTTTGCTCTTAGTGGCTATGCGCTCTTCATTTGCCCTTTTAGCTTATTTGATTACCCCTTTAAAAATTAAATTCCATTCTTTTTACTTACTAAATTCCTCCCTATTCACTTTATCCTTGTAAAATTTAAATGCTCTTGTCTTATTCTTTATTGCTGTACTTAATTTTTTGTCCATCCATGATGGCTTTTTCTTATTGAATTCACCCTTATTACCTTTTGGGATATATTTAATAGTTAATGATTCGAGCATTTGTGTTTCCCACATTTCCTCTGCATTCTTCCCCTCAAATAACACTTCCCACTTAATTTATTTTAAAGAGTCCCTGAATAATTTGAAGTTTGCTTTTATAAAATGTAATATTTTAACCGGTCCTGTATGTTGTTGTTTAGAGAAGTTGATTTCCAGTTTAGAGAAGTTGATTTCCAGTTTAGAGAAGTTGATTTCCAGTGAGACCATCTGTTCACTGTTTGCTAGATGTTCTATTACTTTGGTATTTTAAACTAAATCTATATTGTTTGTTAATACTAAATCCAATAATTCCCCATTAGAAGTTGGTGTTTCAACCAATTGTGTGATAAACTGATCCTTGAGTAAGTTTAGGAACCCACTGCTTTTTTGCTGACTTACTTGTCTCATTTGTCCAGTCAATGTCTGAAAGTTAAAATCCCCCTTAATTAATACCTGCCAATTATTCTTCAGATTTTTTTATTTGATTTAATAGTAGAGACTCATCCCTTTCATTAATGTTTGGTGGTCTTTAACATACCCCAATTAAAATATTATTAAATTTGGTTGTTATATTCAGTTATCTGTGCACATACAGTATTATCTTCAGCTATTCCCGAGTTTATTTCCTTCTCACATGGTTTAAAGTTAGTTCTTACAAAAAGGCACACACCCACACCCCTTCTATTTTTCCTGTCTTTTCTGAAAAGGGTATATCCCTGCATGTTTAAAGCCCATTCGTGTGACTTGTTGCACCATGTTTCTGTTATATCAGTTATATCATAATCATCCCTTGTGGCCACGGTTTCTAGTTCCCTCAATTTTCCTGGCAAGTTTCTTGCAAGCAAGCATTTCAGTTGACTTGCTCTTTTTAGGGTTGACTGTGTTCTTGATGTGCTACTGAGTTCTTACTAAATCTAGTTTTTCACACACCCCCCCCCCCCCCCCCCTTCTCCAACCTCCAATGTCTTGCAGTCCCGGTATCAGATTGCCCTATCTTTCTTTCTTATGATAGAATCCCATACCTCCACGCTCTGTCTTGTTGTCCCTGACTCCTTTGCTCACACTAAGCCTAATGTTCCAGTCCCGTAGATGCGCTAGAGGTGCTGGTCACATTCGGCCCAACCCAGGGCCGGACTGGGACCAAAAATAGGCCCTGGCATTTTGAGCACACAGGCCCACCAGACGTGGGCGGGACCTTGCGCGGCCTAGCCGCGCCGCAAAAAGGGGGCGTGGCCTCATGAAAAGGGGAAGTGGCATCACAAAAAGGAGGCATTACACATTATTGAACACACCGTAATGCCCATCATACATTGCCAGATACACATGCCCCACAGTGCCAGATACACATGCCCAACAGTGCCAGATACACATGCCCCACAGTGCCAGGTACATATGTCCCACAGTGCCAGATACATATGCCCCACAGTGCCAGATACATATGCATCACAGTGCCAGATACATATGCCCCACAGTGCCAGATACATATGCCCCACAGTGCCAGATACATATGCCCCACAGTGCCAGATACATATGCCCCACAGTGCCAGATAAATATGCCCCACAGTGCCAGATACATATGCCCCACAGTGCCAGATACATATGCCCCACAGTGCCAGATACATTTGCCCCACAGTGCCAGGTAAATATGCCCCACAGTGCCAGGTAAATATGCCCCACATTGCCAGGTAAATATGCCCCACAGTGCCAGATACATACAGTATGCCCCACAGTGCCAGGTAAATATGCCCCACAGTGCCAGGTAAATATGCCCCACAGTGCCAGATACATATGCCCCACAGTGCCAGATACATATGCCCCACAGTGCCAGATACATATGCCCCACAGTGCCAGGTAAATATGCCCCACAGTGCCAGATACATATGCCCCACAGTGCCAGATACATATGCCCCACAGTGCCAGATACATATGCCCCACAGTGCCAGGTAAATATGCCCCACAGTGCCAGGTAAATATGCCCCACAGTGCCAGATACATACAGTATGCCCCACAGTGCCAGATACATATGCCCCACAGTGCCAAGGAAAGGGAATAGTTACACTGACCTGGGAGCTGATCACCGCTGGGGGGGGGGGGTACTGCAGTAGTGCTCCCCCTGCACCAAGTGACTGCCTGCTGAGGGAGACTGCCTGGAGAGGGTGCCGGGAACACATGCTGTATGCAGGCGGCTTCCTGCTTGTATCTGCCGCCGGTGCATCGGCAGCTGACGTCATGACGCTGCAGCGTCACATGACGTGAATATGCTAATGACGCCGGGGGTGGGGGACGCGGCAGTGCAGTGCACAATGAAGGCATCAGCGGTGCTACTGCACCGCTGCAGTCTTTACAAGAAATCGGCCCACAAGGCCATCGGCCCTTCTGGCATTTGCCAGAAGTGCCAGATGGCCAGTCCGGCCCTGGCCCAACCTGTTTTGAAGTAACATCCGCAGTAGTTTCGTCAAGTTTGGGGAATCCACTGGGATTTGTTAAGTCAGCACTGGCCTGCCTCTTCCTCCCCCTACTACCTTTTTTAACTGACCCGGCTAGCTGGCTCACCCACTTCATCTTTTGCAAATACCCCCTGATCCTCCAAGTTTCCACCGTGAGGCGAAAGCTTTCTTCTACTTTGGCAATGTCCCTCAGCGTTTTGATGGTCTGCTTTAGATCAGAAATCTGGGCTTCCAAAGCTGCCATCTCTACGCCCTTCACACAGATGTAATCACCGGGGATCTTATGATCCAAGTGCGCTTACATCTGGCAAGATATGCACTGAGCGAGATTGCCGACCCCGCTCATGGACATATTAGGGTGAAGCTTTTTTAAGGGAAATTAAGGAGGTAGAGAATCTACCACAGCTGCTATATTCTATGTTATTATATCTACATTGTGCCAGCTAGCGCCCCTTAGACACACTGCGACAGCTAGGGCCTCTTAGACACACTGCACCAGAATTACACACACACCATACTACCCATTATACATTATGCCACACACTGTAATGCCCATTACCTATTATACCACACACCGTAATGCCCTTTACACATTATGCCACACACTGTAATGCTCATTACATGTTATTTCAAACACTGTAATGCCCATTACACATTATGCCACACACCATAATGCCTATTACATACTGGGGATTATTCTGATTCACAATCACTTCCTAATGGACAAAACCATGTGCAGTGCAGGGGGGCATATGTAACAAGTGCATAGATAGTTAGATTTGGGTGTTTTATTGTTTCTGTGCAGGGTAAATACTGGCTGCTTTATTTTTACATTGCAATATAGATATCTGTTTGAAGTACACCCCCCACCCAAATCTAACTCTCTCTGCACATGTTACATCAGCCCTACCTGCAGTGCACATGGTTTTGTCCATTAGAGAGTGATTGTGCCTTTCTGAGTGAATCAGAATAACCCCAATTATGCCAGATAAGTGCCACTTACTTAAATGCCCATTGCCACAGGTTTCTTGCTCTTGCCATGGGGAGATTACATGCTCTATGCAGGGTGGTTACATGCTTATTGCCAGGGGAAGTTACATGCTCGTTGAATAGTTGAGCGAGGAACACCGCCTCCTGCTGCTCCTTCACCTCAGAGGCGTTGGAATCTGGAAGGATGCACTGCAATGCTGTGCATACATGGTACGATTCAGTCACTTTCTATTTTATTTGGTCTATATAGTCCTGAATCGCACATGTACAGCCGCATTCAATCTGGTTTTGATCTACTATATCAGGCATGTCCAACGTTGGCCCTCCAGATGTTTTGAAACTACACATCCCAGCATGCTTTGCCACAGTTTTGCTATTACAGAATGCTAAAACTATTGCAAAGCATGCTGGGATGTGTAGTTTCAAAACATCTGGTGGGCCAACGTTGGACATGCCTGTACTAGATCGAAAGGAGGGCCATGCTGCTCAATGTGCTTGTGTTTTGCTTATCTCCCCTTTAAAGTTGCATATATACATACAGTATACAGTAAATATCACAGACTGCTGCTTTGTTTTTCTTTTCTGCATCGACACACATGTTGCATAAAAATTCTTGTTCCTGAAGCATTTTAGGAAGTTTATAAACATATCACAGATTCTCCCCAGTCAGACTTGATGCTGCATTTAGAAAGGAGTGCCTTAAAGTTGCAGAAGAGCATTAAAAAAAAGTAAGTGTGGATCTTGTATTGTCATACAGTATAATTGTATAACCCTACATTCAGTACATGCATTAGCCACTTTATTGCTGTGAGTAGATTTCAAGTGGATAATAAAATTATACCTAAAAAACAACAAAAAGTTTGAATCAAATGGGAGTCAGATTTTAATTTTTATTGAGTTGTTGTAAGACTTTTGTTTATGCCAGAATGTCATCCATACATAACACATATAATCACATTTCTATTCTTTCTATATTTGTACTTTACTCCTGTGGGAAGCAAAAATATAGCCAAGTCTGCGTCATCCTTACAAAAATTACAATGATATGGAAATATGCTGAATTCTTTGCTGAAGAAATGTAATACATTATTTGGCTATTTTGGGCCTAAACTAACTTTTAAATACTAACTTATTTCATTTTTTTAGAGACTTGTAGATATGAAAATTGGTGTATGGCTTGCAGTATCTGGCATTTCTATCAGAAAGTCAGTCTTTTGGAATAAAAATCTGTTCTTGTTTGCTTTACAGACAACTCAGCCTACAGTAATTCATACTTGCCTACTTTTGAAAATAAGTTTCAGGGAGATTGTAGTTGGTAATAGAAGTTTGCACAGTGCCCCATTGAGGGGTGTGTGTCATGCTCCACCCAAAGGGCGTGTCTAGTTCCATATATGGAGAGATTTTGAAAAGAGATTGGAAACGTGGCACCTAGAACATGGGTGTGTACTGCTACATCTGAGAGGAATCTTTTAAAATTACATATATACAAATGTAGATGAGCCCCAAAGTAAGAGTTACTATACTTGGTAAAGTGTTGGGAAATGCTGCTGATGATTCAATGTAAATGTATACATCTCTCATTCCTTTTTCCCCAAAAAATGTTACAGTGTAATGTAGGCTAGGTGAAATGAGGGAGATTGTTAGACTAATGAGGGAGAGAGGGAGAATGCTACTATTTCAGGGAGTCTCCTGCAGAATGCAGAAGGGTAGGCAACTATGGCCTAATTTACAAGTTGTTTAATGTAAAAGTACTACAGTATGTGCAGCTCTCACATATGTATGTACAAGTAGAAATTTTAGTTTACAAATAGATATTTAAGCCGAGTGTTATGGGTAGGTTTTTAATGTACCCTAATATACCTCCCAACTTTTACTAACCTGCAAGAGGGACATGCAGCGATAGCGGGCGGAAAGGGCTTTTGATGAAGGGGATGAGACTCCTAAAAAAGGAGACAGTTCCACGTGACCCACATTTTTCAAAATTTTGGGGATGTGACCAGCGCTCTGCGAGCAGCTGGGCAGTCCTCAACTGTCCTCCTGTGCTAAATAGATGCTGTGCACATACGTACATCATCTATTCAGTGATCACTGGCTTTCCCAACTGTTCTCCCTGCCCGCAGGAAACTGCGACCTGTGGGAGGGACAGTATGCAATTAGCAGGACTGTCCCGTAATAATCAGGACAGTTGGGTGGTATGCTCTGGGCACTCAGGCAGATGAACTACGCCTTGGAGAGTGATAAAGTAGAGAGAGATGAAGTATAACTTCCAACTTAGTAAATAATTGAAGCAGGACTTCTGTGCCTTGTTTCAGTTTCAAGGGGGGGTGGCCTTGTGGGAATGTTGTGACATGCCCCCATTTTCAACACTGCGGAGGGCATAGCCATAGGTATTTCTATAATTAGTGCTTTGCACACAGGCCGCTGGGTCCAGTGGAGCCCACAATGCACACTCCACACCCAAATATTATACTTCTCTAGAGTCCTGTCCCAGGCCATGTTTGGACACTGCGTATGTGCAGTAGACATTGGCATCTACTCACCATCAGAGAGAAGTCTGAATCCCCTGTCCAGTGCTCTGTGGGCTGCTAGTGAATTGCAGCGCGTATGAAACGGAGAACTAGCCTGCATTCACTATTCGCTTTTGGCGAACAGTGAATATTGAATACAGCGAATAACATTTTCAGAGAAAAAATTCACTGTTTCGCTGATAAACAGCCCAGTTCACTGAAAAAAGCAGTGAATCAAGAGCAGTGGTTCTCAACCTCAGTCCTCAAGTACCCCCAACAGTTCACGTTTTGCAGGTCTCCACCCAGAATCACAGGTGAAATAATTAGCTCCACGTGTGATATTTTTAAATGCCAGTGAATAATGAGTGCATCTGCTAGGTGACCTGGAAAATGTGCACTGTTGGGGCTACTTGAGGACTGAGGTTGCGAACCACTGATCAAGAGCATTGAATACTGGCCTTAGTCTCCAAGGCTTACTACAACTGCCCCAAAATCTAATGGGTGTTACTGTAAATGAAAAGATTGGCTTTGCTATGATGACACACTGAACACTGTAGTCAGAGCTGCGTTACTTAATTGTGATGTTGAAAGTCAAATATGAAATTACTTGTATCACTGAAATCAGTTATTTTGAAATATAGGGGGAAATTTACCAAAATGGATTCGTAAAAAATAGGTGTATTCGTAGGCAGAAATACACCTATTTTTTACACATTTGTATTTTCGGGATTTACAATCCCGAAAATACAACAATTCGTATTCCTAATGATGGGACATTCGTATTTGTATTTACAAATACGAATGTCTACACCATCGATAGGATACGACAGGAATCACCATTTAAAAGAATGGTGGTTCCTGATTTATTAAGCAGCTGTATTGATAATACGGCTGCTAATTGGTGTAAAACAGGCACGCAAATACGACAGGAAAATACACCTTGCTTTCCCTGTCGTATTTGCTTTAAGCCTGCACGGATCAGTCAGATCCGTGCAGGCTTTAGTGTAAAAAAATAGAAAAAATATTTTTTTTTTAAAAACAGCTGTAACCAGCACCAGGCTGAAAGAGCCGGGGTTGGTAATTAAAAATCAGGGAACCCGACAAATAGGGGTTCCCCGATTTTTAACAACCAGCCCCAGGCTCCAGGTCCGGGGCTGGTTCCCAAAAAACAGGGGACAAAATGACTAGGGGTCCCCCGTATTTTAAGAACCAGCCCCAGGCCAAACCAGCCAGCAGGGTAATGCCACAGCCGGTGGGAGACTTTTAATACAAGTCCCCCCGGCCAAAGCATTCAGCCCTACCGACCAGTCAGCCTGGCCAGGGGCCCTGGGGGAGTGGGGACCCCCCCCCTCCAGGACTTACCTGACCAGGCTGAAGCCTGGTGCTGTCCCCGGTGGCCCTGTGCGGTGGCCACCGGGCTGATCCTGGTGTAAAAAATAGAACAATAAACTATTGTTTTAAACTGTGGAACTATGAGTCCCAGCAAGCCTCCCCTGCAAGCTGGGACTTGGTGAACCACAAGTCCCAGCCTGCGGGGCATTAAAGGGCCCGCTGGGTCTTGTAGTTCCACAGTAAAAAAATAGTTAAATAAATACACACTGACACCTGAAAAATAAAAGTTTAATACATACATTACACACACACTGATACTTACCTATCTTGATCCCGTAGGTAGGTCCCAGAGTCTTGATCCGGTGCCTTGTCCTGGTTCCGGATCATGTCGTCTTTCTTTACCATGTCGATCTTCATGTCGGCGTCAGGTCCGGGTCCGAAGAAATCCATGGTGGACATGTGGAAGGAAATCCAACTCACCCAGGTCCTCCATGGAAGTTCTTCTGGCTTGGTCCGACGTAGTCCAGGCATTCTTCCATCTTCTTCCATCTTCTGGCTTCTTTTTCAAGCTGCCGGGTGACTCCGGCGTCTGGACTAAGAATGAATTCTGGCCAATCAGGAGCCCGGAAAGTCGGCTCCTGATTGGCCAGAATTCATTCTTAGTCCAGACGCCGAGGAGGAAACATCTCTGCGGCTCTGACAGTCGGGGAGCTTTGCTGGAGTCGCCGGCAGCTTGAAAAAGAAGCCAGAAGATGGAAGAATGCCTGGACAACGTCGGACCAAGCCAGAAGAACTTCCATGGAGGACCTGGGTGAGTTGGATTTCCTTCCACAGGTCCACCATGGATTTCTTTGGACCCGATCCTGACGCCGATGCCGACATGAAGATCGACATGGTGAAGAAAGACGACATGATCCGGAACCAGGACAAGGCACCGGATCAAGACTCTGGGACCTACCTACGGGATCAAGATAGGTAAGTATCAGTGTGTGTGTAATGTATGTATAAAACTTTTATTTTTCAGGTGTCAGTGTGTATTTATTTAACTATTTTACAAGACCCAGCGGGCCCTTTAATGCCCCGCAGGCTGGGACTTGTGGTTCACCAAGTCCCAGCTTGCAGGGGAGGCTTGCTGGGACTCATAATTCCACAGTTTAAAACAATAGTTTATTGTTCAATTTTTTTACACCAGGATCAGCACGGTGGCCACCGCACAGGGCCACCGGGGACAGCACCAGGCTTCAGCCTGGTCAGGTAAGTCCTGGAGGGGGGGACCCCTTTATTGGGGGGGTCCCCACTCCCCCAGGGCCCCTGGCCAGGCTGACTGGTCGGTAGGGCTGAATGCTTTGGCCGGGGGGACTTGTATAAAAAGTCTCCCCCCGACTGTGGCATTACCCTGCTGGCTGGTTTGGCCTGGGGCTGGTTCTTAAAATACGGGGGACCCCTAGTCATTTTGTCCCCCGTATTTTGGGAACCAACCCCGGACCGCGAGCCTGGGGCTGGTTGTTAAAAATCGGGAACCCCTATTTGTCGGGTTCCCTGATTTTTTTATTACCGGCCCGGCTCTTTCAGCCTGGTGCTGGTTACAGCTGTGGGGGGGCCCCACGCCGGTTTTTTTTATATATATATATATTTTTTTCACACACTGCAGCCTGCACGGAACACAGATTCATGCAGACTGCCAGAAAAATTCGTATTAGCGGACGTATACACTGCCAGCTAATACGAATTCGTACGACATCAGAGGGTTACAAAGCAGTCGTATATGACTGCTTTGTAATTTCCCCTCCGGAACACGACTTTGCATACGACTGAAACAGACGTATGTAGTCGTAGGGAAAATACTAATACGAAAAACTAGGTTTTTCATATTAGTAAATTTCCCCCATAGTATCAATAAGTCATTAGAAGCTAAAATGATAATGGGTGACATTTAATAGAATGAGAGTTTTTCACACTTTCAATATTGCCCATTATCGCACTTTTTAAAAATTGCATTTTTGCCACGGATTCGCATATTTAATGTGCGAATTTTAGGCATGAAAATGTGCGAATTTGAGGTAATGTGCAATTTTGTGTTGGTGAAAAAAAAAGACTGTAACTTTATTACATACACACAACCACACACCTCACTTTTACACCAACATACTTACCGATCCAGGATTCAGCGCTGGTCTCCCTTCTGCATAGAAAGCTCAGCCTGCACTGTCAGCGGGCTGAACCGTCTTTCTCCGGTGCAGATAACAGCAACAGCACGACACAGGCTGAGAGCATGATTGGCCAATGCGTCTCCATGGAGACGCATAGCTCAGCCCTGTTTGGCTGAGCTATGCGTCTCCATGGAGACGTATAAGCCCAAGACGCTATCAGCCTGTGTAGCGCTGGGACTGCGCGACACAGGCTGTTATCTGCATCAGAGAAAGACGGTTCAGCCCGCTGTCAGTGCGGCCTGACCGGCTATGCAGAAGACAGACGGTAAATATGTTGGTGTAAAAGTGAGGTGTGTGGTTGTGTGTATGTAATAAAGTTATACTTCTCTGTGTGTGTGTTTTCTTTTAACATTCTTTTTACAGGTGGACTACAAGTCCCAGCGGGCCCATTAATGCCCTGCATGCTGGGACTTGTGGTTCTCCAAGTCCCAGCCTGCGGGGGAGGTCTGCTGGTACTTGTAGTTCTCCTGTATAAAGCAATGTTAGGTTTGGCAGATTTAACCCTATCAGGCCGGCATCCACTGGCCACGGACGCCGGTGACAGCCCTGGGCTTCAGCCCTGGACGGGTGAAGCCTGGAGGAGGGGACCCCTTTATTGGGGGGGTCCCCACACCTCCAGGTACCCCATCCAAGGCTGACCAGCCACGGTGCTCATGTTTCGGCCGGGGGACCTTATGTAAAAAGTGTCCCCAGGCTGTGGCATGACACTGCGGGCTGTTGGAGCCCGGTGCTGGTTTTTACAAATACGGTGGACCCCCAGATTTTTTGTCTCCTGTATTTTTGGAACCAGGACTGGTCCAAGAGTCTGGGGCTGGTTTCAGAAATACGGGGGGCCCCTACGCTTTTTGTCCCCCATATTTTTGGAGCCAAAAAAAAAACACTTTAACACATTTTTTACCACAGGACCATGCACAGATCTGATCTGTGCAGGGTTCTGGCCAATTCGCATATCAGAACCTGGTCTGATTTTTTGGCGAATTTAAGACACATTTCCCAAATTCGCATCTCATTAAATATGCAAACTGTATACTTTTCAATGGTAAAACATCTGGATGCGAGTTCCGGCGCGAGTAAAAATCGCACTTTCAGAAAGTGCGATTTCGCGGCAAAATCAGCAATTTTTGCAGTTTTCGCATCTCATTAAATATGCAAAAACAGGATTTCGGAAGTTTTTCGCGAAAATTTCGCAAAAGTCACATTTTGGCATCTCATTAAATGCCACCCAATATGTTTAGTGATACAGTGACTCAGATTGGGATAAATGGTTAATCTCTAGTAATAAACCTATGGAGTCTATCTATAGGTGCGAACACACGAAGCAGTATGATCGCTGGCAATATATTGCTCAGCGATCATATTGCTCAGTGTCCTGTTTTCATCTGCGACCAGAGATGGTCGCTGATGAAAATGACACACTGCCGGGAGAATAGGCAGGGGAAGTCACTGGTCGGAGGAGCATGCTCCTCTGACCAGCGACCATTATGGGGCTGAAAACGGGAGAGCGCACCCTTGCGATTTATTGCCGGTGCACACTCCAATCGCTGGCAATATGGTCGCTTTGCGACCATATTGCCAGTGATAAGTGTACTTTGTGTACACAGCTTTAAAATGTTGCTGTGGTAAGTGTCATATTCTTATAGCTGCTTATAAACTGCCATCATCTATCAAGAATGCACTTCCGTGCATAGATAGAGCCAGGTTTATTTATCCGGGTGACGCGCCAGAGCTTTCCGTCTCAGCGTGCTGTTCTCCAAGATGGTGAATGGTGCACTGAGATGGAAAGCTCCAGCTTGCCAGCCGGATGGATAAACCTGGCTCCATCTCTAGGTGAAGGAGGCAGAGCATTGAGCAGAGGGGGTGTGGTCTCATTACAGAAACAGACAGCTCCATTGTCATTTTGGGGCATGCCCAGGGTTCCCAGAGCTACGAGACATGGGTGGGAAGGTTAGTGGAATGTTTAATTAGCAGAACTGTCGCGCTAACAGTTGGAAGGTACGAAAAAAGGGCCTCTTTCTGCACCAGCTTTCCTGATTCTTTACCAAGGTACGGTAGCGAAAAAAGTGTTTGAAGCAATATACCACACTGGATTGTGAAATTTAACAAACTTTTTAGTGTAAATAGTATGTTGTATTTCTCAGACAACTGACATATAACATAAAATTGTTAACTACTGTATGTCTGGTGACTGAGTCTAATTGTATGCATAGGTACGAATATGGCCATTTGCCGGTTATGATTGCATACGACCAGCATCGGCCATATTTTCGGGTAAATACAATTTGTAAATAGGGCAAATTTACTAATCTGCCGTATTGAAGGATTTGTATTTCCCAGATGGTGGCCGTATATACTGTCACCAAATACGAATACCAACTGGGGGTTATACCCAAAAGGGTGTAAACATTTACTACTAACCACTTTTTCATTTACAGGTACCACTCTAAATAATTATCCCATTTTTCTCAGAATTTTTTCTTTTAGCGCTTTTTACCATCCCCTAGGTTATACGGATCAGTCACGTAAAATACAGTTAAAAAAAATTAGAAAAAGTAAATAATAAAAAAACGTCCAGTGGTCCCCTCTTTCCCGATGGCCGTAACCAGCCCGGGATGTAGGCGATCCCCGGTATTTTTAAAACCAGCACCAGGCTCAAGGGCCTTAAGCTATCAGTTCCAAATTGGCCACTAGATGGCCAATTGCGTATTTTAGGGGAGGAGTGGAGAATTTATCATTACATTCTCTGCTATTCAGTGTAATGGATTGGGACAGCGTTTTGTTATTTTACCTGTCCCAGGGATGCCTACATGGAACGAAGGGGACTCGATCTTTGCCAGAGGAGCTGATGAGTATAATTTCCTTATGCAGGTACCCTATGGATATTGTACTGGACAAGGGGACCGATCCTTCGAGTCAAGGTAGGTGAGTATGTATGGGCTTCGGATGTTATAAAGCTTTACTTTTCAGGTGTGCATGTGTGTGTGTGTCTTTACTGGGATATTGATTCTGCTGTGGAACTAAGCGGGCCCATTAATGTCCAGCATGTGGGGGAGGCTTTCTGGGACTCATACTGTAGTTCCACAACAGAACCCAATAGTTATTAATCTATTTTTTTTTTGAACAGTAAAATTAGCCCAGTGCCCACCACCCTGAGGCACTCAGGACAGCCCCAGGCATTAAGGCCAGGCATGGTGAATTCTGGAGGGGGGACTCCTTCATTGGGAGTCCCCACTCCCCCTGGGTCCCTGCCTGGAATGACCAGCCACAGGGTGAATGCTTTGACCGGGGGAACTAATATAAATACTTTCCCCTGGCTGTGGTATTACCCTGCTGGCTTGATACATGGGTGGGTGAGGGTCAGGTGCAAGGATAACGTGTTTGTGGTAGTTTGGTTGGGGATGGTGTGTGCGGGGTAGTGGCAGGTGCGGGTATACTGTGTGTGGTGGAGTTACACGTAAGGGTGCGGAGCCTGTGGGTGCTGTTAGATGGTGGGGTGAGTAGTGGACAGTAGCGGTGCAGGTGTGGGTGGCGGAGCTTTGGTGAGGGTGATGTTTTGGTTGGTGGAGGGATGGGTGTGTGCGTAGTGGGGAAGTTTGAAGGGTACTTGTTTCCTAGCAGGGCGCCCAGATTTATTACATACGCAAACATACTGAAATTGCGTCACATCGCATCACGTATAGTAGTAGATGCTATTTTCCTGTTCCCGCTCCCTGTCATTCGTGCCACCTGTCAAATCCTCTCAGAAATCACTCTGAGGTGATATTCTGTCATGAGAAGAAGCATACGTCAGAGCTGGTGGTGATTTTTGGAGTTTCTTTACTGTTTTATTGCGATTATTGAGATGGCTGGATCTATGAATGCATTCTCGCTGCAGCCTTTTTCCAATCACATGATCTGCTTACGGTGGTGCAGAATTGCGCAAATGGGCACGCCATGCGCCTTTCTTTAAAGGAGTCGATGTGGCGCTGCCATATGAAAGTGTGTCGGCTGAAGGTGAGCCTGAGAGCGGCACACTGGTTTCCAGGGTGCCGCTTGTCGTTTGTGACCATGGTGCGGTTCATTTATTCGTGGGCCCAGGAGCTCACCTCTATCGATATTGCAGCCAGCAGCTGGACATATAAAAAAAACGGCTGTTCTCTATAACCGCTGGATGCGTGAGGCATGCGCCATGGACCTAATGGCGCAGCCCCAGTGGAGGATTGGTGGACCTGGCCACATAGTTGAAGTGGATGAGACCCTTTTTCGTGAAGAGGAAGAACAATGCTAAAGACAGAGACTGACTCATCGCACACAAAAACAAAGGTGTTAGTGTGACAGTGCCCCTGTACGGTGTGGTGCAAGATGGCGTACCTTAATCTGGAGCTGGTGACGGCGGCGGCTTCTGGATTCTTTGCGGCTTCTGCTGGGGAACCTGTGGCAGGGAACGGCACAACCCAAGGGACCCACAAAAGACAACTCTACCACGATTAGCAGCGACAGTAATTCATTTACTAACACACGGATTGACCGCTGCAATATCTCAATGACAAATGACAAGAAGAAATACTCAATGAACAAACATCTACAGTAAAGCATACAATTAAACAATAATCATTCTATCTAGCAATCAATTTAAATGGCTCAGAAACTTCAATATAATCTATTGGCAAATGAATCAACATACACAGTCACGTGTCAACATAATGGTCCCACGTCGACATATATCCTCACTTTGAATTAGGACCTAACTTAGTGTGCACACTGACTACGAGCATGGCCGAGCAAATTAACAATCCCTTCAATAGGGTACAGGCGGGTTCCCGTTACCTAGGGCAACCCCCTGCTAGACATACAACGAAGGCTGTAGATATAGGCTTGGCAGTGGTGGCAAATCTGGTATACAGCCAGAGGGGTGTTGCAGGTGTCTCTGGGCTGCTAATGTTGCAGGGTGATCAGCACCCCAATAACAGTTGTCCCCTATGAAGTGGAGAGCCACTTCCATAGCTGGGTAAAGTGGGCCAATGTGGGGTGCAGGCCAGCCTGGGGGTAGGGGTGCTCCTGTACCTTAACTCTCAGCTGCAGATGCCAGCTCCTGCTGGTCATGACTCTTCAGGGTCTCTCACTCCTCTCTGGGTCTCTCACTCCTCTCTGGGTCTCACTCTGCTGGCCAGTCACGCTGCCTGGCACCTATCAGCAGCACCTGATCTCCTCTTCAGTGCAGGACAGGGGAACAGCTTCTCCATTCACTGCACACACGCTGCTGGGTTTTCTACTTCTCCTCTCTCTGCCTGAGTATCACCCTGCTTCCAGCACTCTTCTCACTCTCTGCACACTTCCTCCCTCTCACCTTGCTGCTGGGATCACCTCTGACCTCTTAGCTTCCTGTCACAAGTGCAGGGGAGCTGGGACACTAGCTGTCTGTTAACCCCTCACAGCCCTGCTGTTTCTATAAAAATGCAGTTTTTTCTCTGAGCAGCATTAGCTGCAATTGACCTTCTTTGAGGGCACAGGGACACCTCTGGGGTGGACTGCCACATTAGATTTTAGGAAGGCTGATTTTGTAGAGATGGGAAACTCTGTAAGGGATTCTTTGGCAGAGTGGAGGAACTTGGAAGGAGTGCAGGATAAGTGGGAAAAATGTAAAAGTGCAATTCTAAAAGCAACAGAACTTTGTGTCAAAAGAGTTAGGAAAAACACAAGAAAAAGAAAGCCATTGTGGTTTGCAAAAGAAGTAGCAAGTATTGTGAAAGCAAAAAAGTTGGCTTTTAAGAAATTTAAGCAGACGCATAAGAATGTGGACAAAGAGGTATATCTTGTTAGACAGAAGGAGGCTAAGAAGGTTATCAGATGTGCAAAAGCACAGGCTGAATAGAAAATGGCCCAGTCAGTGGGTAAAGGGGGGAAAACTTTTTTTAGGTATATAAGTGAAAGGAGAAAAACAAAAAGTGGAATAATTAGCCTGAAGACAGAGAGTGGAAGGTTTCTTGAGGGGGACAATGTAATAGCAGATAAATGTATAATTATTTCTGCTCAATATTCACTGCTGAAAGAGAGGGGAAGGGGCCACAGTTAAGTTGCAAGTATAGTCAGAAAACTGAGGGAGAGACAAGTACATTTACAGAAGTTCTCACAGAACTCTCAAAACAAAGTGGATAAATCAATGGGGCCAGATGGGATACATCCAAGAATACTAAAAGAGCTTAAAGGGGAACTGGTATATAACGCCTGTACATTGTGCACTGTGTCAGTATTTTTCACATCATGTCTGAGCAGCAGTCTGTGGCTTTGGGGGAGGGAGCCCATATTACATTGTGCGCATGTAGTGTTTGTACACTAAAATTTGCCCCTGAAGAGATGGCCAAGGGGGGCTTGTGTATTGCTTGCGCTGGTGTGAGACCCATGGGCAGTGAACCCCAGAGGGTTGAGCAACCGGAGCCTGCGTGGGCCAGTGCCATGGGCAGGTCTGTAAATGCCTTAGTGCAATTGTTGGACCGGCAGAGTGATGTTATGGTATCTTCCCCTAGACCTATGTCATCCTCTCAGCAGTCCTCTGGCTCCTTGCCTCTGACCCAAGCAGATCCTGGATTCTTACAGGTTATGCAGGACACTGCAAAAGGGATTAGCAGATTTAATGATTTGCTGGACAGATTTGATAGTGATACTGTGGCAACCCCTAAAAGGTCTTATTCTGTGCCTTTGCTTACTGTTGATTATGGAGAGGAAGGAGAGTGCACAGACATCCCCTGGGATCAGGGTGATGATTCTGAGGATGCCTCGGCCCCAGGGGTGGAGGATTTGATAGCTGCTTTTAAGCAGGCCTTAGATTTGTCTGATGAGGACAAGACTCCTTTAAAGGGGTGTTTAAACTGCAGCGTAAAGAGGCTGTTTCCTTCCCTGCAGACGAAGGTTGGAAAACGCCCGATAAGAGGCTTCAGATGCCTAAGAGGTCTTTAAGTCTCTGTCCCATGCCTGAGGCACATGCAGACCTCTGGGAGAAAGTACCCGTTGTGGATGCTTCTGTGGCACGGCTTTCTAAAGCTACTGTGCTACCAGTCCAAGGGGGTGCGGCCTTTAAGGACCCCGTGGACTAGAAACTTGAAGGGAATCTCAAGGCAATATTTGAAGGGGTGGGATTCACTTTATGCCCCCTTATCGCGTCAGCCTGGGTCTCTAAGGCCATGATTGTTTGGGCTAGCAATAAGTGTACTATTTTGGATGCTGATGCAAGTGTATTGCTGCTAGCTGAAAAGCTGAAAGCAGCTGTTGAGTATGTAGTTGAGGCTGAGGAAGAAGCACTTAAAATGGCTTCCAGAGTATCCACTGTGTCCGTCAATGCCAGGAGAGTCCTTTGGCTCAAGGCCTGGGAGGCGGATAATGAATCAAAAAAGGCCTTAGAGGCGTTGGCATTTAAGGGAAAGTTGTTATTTGGTTCTGAGTTGGAAGAAATTATTAAACAGGCCACGGGAGGCAAAAGTACTTTTCTGCCTGCCCCAGCAGCTAAACAAGCTTCCAGGTTTTCAGCTTTTCGGCCTTCCTTTCGGCCTTCCCCTAGAGGGGGAGCGTCCTTTCGAGGACAATCTTTTAGGGGGAAGTTCCAGTCATCTAAAGGCAAGGCCCCTAAGTCCAGATTCGGTTCCTTTCACAAGAAACCGAACACCAAAACTGATGAGAAACCCTCAGCATGACTGCCTGGGGAGTCCCCTGTCGGTCATCAAAGTGGGGGGGTCATCTGCATTGGTTCCGGGAAGCTTGGGCATTGTTGGACCGGGATCCTTGGGTGTTGGACATTGTATCCCAGGGATACAGGATTCCTTTCAGGGGTCTTCCTCCAAGAAGATTTCTACCCACACCACTGCCAAAGGAGTCTTGGCTCCGTTCTGCTCTTTTGGGGGCGGCACAGTGCCTTTTAGAAAAAGGAGTGGTGATTCCGGTTCCTCGAGCGGAGTGGAAGAAAGGCTTTTATTCCACTCTGTTTTTGGTGCCCAAGCCAGACGGTACCTTCAGACCGATTTTAAACTTAAAGTCTTTAAATCTCCACCTGTGGGTAGACCATTTCAAGATGGAATCTCTGCGGTCTGTACTTCTAAGCCTGGACCAGGGAGAATTTTTGGCGTCCATGGATGTCCAGGACGCATATCTTCATGTCCCTATTCACCCGGAGCACCAAGCTCTTCTGAGGTTTGCTATAGGAGACCAGCATTTTCAATTCCAGGCGTTGCCCTTTGGACTGGCCACAGCTCCAAGGGTATTCACCAAGATCATGTCGGTGATGGCGGCCGCCCTCCGACTGAGGGGTATCATTGTGATACCTTATCTGGACGACCTGCTGTTTAAGGCAGAGTCGTCGGCGACTTTGCAGAAACACTTAGAGGAAGCCATTCAGTTTTTGCAGGTGCACGGTTGGCTTTTAAACTTACAAAAGTCTCAACTTGTGCCGTCACAGAGAATCCAGTTCTTGGGGGTGATCCTGGATACCCATTTACATCAGGTATTTCTACCGGAGACAAAGGCCAAGGACATGACTCTCCTGGTTCGGGAGATCCTGGGGTCTCTGAATCCATCGGTATGGAGGTGTCTCAAGTTGCTGGGAAAAATGGTGGCGACTTTCGAGACGCTGCAGTTTGCCAGGTTCCACTCCCAGATCTTCCAGTGGAACATTCTGACATCCTGGTCGGGGAACACGCAGGCCATGAAGTCAGAGAGGATAGAACTGACTCAAGAAACCCGGTCCTCCCTGAACGGGTGGACGGAGGTGGATTCCCTTCAGTGGGGTCGGTCTCTACAGTCTTGGGACTGGCTGATAGTCACTACTGGACTAGGGAGGAGTCAGCCTTGCTGATCAACATTCTAGAACTGCGGGCCGTTTGGATGGTGCTATCCCTGGCAGGAGACAGATTGCAGGGTCTTCCTTTGCGGATTCAGTTGGACAATGCCACGGCTGTGGCGTACCTGAATCATCAGGGGGCACACGCAGCAAACTGGCCATGTGGGAGGTTTCCCGGATCTTCTTGTGGGCGGAGCAGAAGGTTCCAGCGTTATCGGCGATATTCATCCCCGGGGTGAAAAATGTCGAGGCCGATTTCCTGAGCAGGGAGGAGCTCCTCGTAGGGGAATGGAGTCTGAACCCACACATATTCCATTCAGATTACAGTGCGTTGGAGGACCCCGGAGGTGGATTTTATGGCAACCAGGTTCAACCATCAGGTACCCAGGTTCTATGCCAGGACAAGAGATCCTTTGGCCGAAGCGGTGGATGCAATGGCTATTCCCTGGGAGGGGATTCTAGTATGTATTTTCCCGCCGATTCCAATGCTGGCGAGAGTTCTGAAAAGTATCGAGTCCCAAGGAATCCCAGTGATTCTGATAGCCCCAGATTGGCCAAGGAGGTCTTGGTACTCGAGTGTTCAGAGACTGTCTGTGGACTCGTGGCGTCTACCTCAGAGGTCAGATCTGTTAAGTCAAGGCCCGTTCTTTCACCTGGATTTAGCTCGGCTAAATTTGACGGCTTGGCTATTGAAACCGCCATCTTAAAAAGCAAGGGTTTCTCGGAGGCTGTGGTGAATACTATGGTAAAGGCCAGGAAGTCGGTGTTTTCTGTCAACTACTATAGAGTTTGGAAGACCTATATTAGATGGTGTGAGAGACAGAAATCTCATACTTCCAGGTTTTGACTTTCTAAGTTGCTTGAATTCTTGCAGGATGGTTTTTCGTCTGGCCTCAGTCTTCAGTCGCTCAAGGTACAGATTTCAGCTCTGCCAATATATTTCCAGAAGAGGATAGCGACTCTGCCAGAGGTGCAGACCTTCCTTCAAGGAGTTTCTAGATTGAAACCTCCATACAAGCAACCAGTGGCTCCCTGGGATTTGTCTCTGGTGCTGGAGTGTCTTCAAAGAGCCGTTAAGGTCGGCTGACCTTAAGTTCCTTGTCACGGATCTGCTTATTCAAGCTTACATGACTTTCTGTTTCTCAATCTGAATCAGTTCTGTCTGCATTCATGCTGCCAGTCAGTCTATGCATTGCTGGCTCCTTGATTGTGCAGCTGAGTAGAATCCAGTCTAAAACTGAAATCACCTGTAACCCTTTGCTGTCCTGTTCCCTGTTGCTCACCTGTTAAATTCACACTGAAGTATCCTGGATTCCTGCCTCAGTTTGCAGAATGCCCTCTGTCCTTTCCTCCAATCAATGCAAGGCAGGGGGGTTAAATATCCTGCTCACAGACCCAGAAACTGCCTTCAACAACTTGTCTTCCTGTTGCATGTGCTGGATGCTCTGTGCTGTTTAAGCTTGCTTCCTGGAATCCCTGCATGAGTCTTCAGCGTTCAGCTCCCAGAGGCTCTGCTTGTCCGACTGATCCAGTGCTCCCGGTCTGGTCCACAAATTGTCCTATTCCTGCTCCAGTTCCTGCTCATCTAGTTCCTGTGTTTATCCTCGGTTTTCTTCAGTTATTTGTTATATGCCAAGTCGGCCATTTCAGTTCTGTTATCTCCGTCACCTGTTCCTGCGTCAACACCAAGTCGGTCATTTCAGTTCAGTTATCTTAGTCACCTGTTCCTGTGTCAACGCCAAGTCGGTCATTTCAGTTCAGTTATTCCCATGACCTGTTCCTGTGTCAACGCCAAGTCAGCCATTTCTGTTCAGTTATTCCCATGACCTGTTCCTGTAGTAAAGCCAAGTCGGCCTTTGGTTTCCATTATACAGTCGGAGTGTCAACACCAAGGCGGCAAGTTCAGTTCCTTTATTTCCTGTGTTCATTCTACGGAGGTCTACCCGGTCATCCAAGTTATACTCCAGCCTGTCGCAGCCAGTCAGACTTTCATTTGTCCCACTTGCCTTCCGACCAGAAACTCCTACATCAAGTTCTCAACTGCGCAACCTCTCATCGTCAGTGAGCACTTCTAGGGAGGGGCCGCTACCTGCTGTCCAGACGCAGCAAAATCCAAACCTCCTTGCGGGGGTCCCTGGCGAAGACCGCTAGGCAGTTAGACTCCGCTCCCTCATCAAGAAGTTCAGCCAAGTCTCACATCCAGGGGGTTTATGCGCATGTCCTATATCCAACCCGCTACGCTTCCAGCTCCCCAAACACAGCCCGTCCCGGTACCGCAGCCTGTGACTGATCCACAATAACCATCCAGTGTGACAGTTTGCACCAGCCACCAGACCACCAAGGTCACGACTGAGTCCACAAACTCCTAGTCGTGACAGTTTGCTGAAGGCCCATGGACTTGGTCTGTGACCAAAGTGTTTGGTCAGTGTGCAATAAGGATATGCATACGACCAGCATCAGCCATATTTTTGGGTAAAAACAATTTGTAAATAGGGCAAATTTACTAATCTGCCGTATTGAAGGATTTGTATTTCCCAGATAGTGGCCGTATATAGTGTCACCAAATCCGAATACCAACTGGGGGTTATACCCAAAAGGGTGTAAACATTTACTACTAACCACTTTTTCATTTACAGGTACCACTCTAAATAATTATCCCATTTTTCTCCAAAATTTTTCTTTTAGCGCTTTTTACCATCCCCTAGGTTATACGGATCAGTCACGTAAAATACAGTTAAAAAAAAATAGAAAAAGTAAATAATAAAAAAACGTCCAGTGGTCCCCTCTTTCCCAATGGCCGTAACCAGCCCGGGATGTAGGCGATCCCCGGTATTTTTAAAACCAGCACCAGGCTCAAGGGCCTTAAGCTATCAGCTCCAAATTGGCCACTAGATGGCCAATTGCGTATTTTAGGGGAGGAGTGGAGAATTTATCATTACATTCTCTGCTATTCAGTGTAATGGATCGGGACAGCGTTTTGTTATTTTACCTGTCCCAGGGATGCCTACATGGAACGAAGGGGACTCGATCTTTGCCAGAGGAGCTGGTAAGTATAATTTCCTTATGCAGGTACCCTATGGATATTGTACTGGACAAGGGGACCGATCCTTCGAGTCAAGGTAGGTGAGTATGTATGGGCTTCGGATGTTATAAAGCTTTACTTTTCAGGTTTGCATGTGTGTGTGTGTGTCTTTACTGGGATATTGATTCTGCTGCGGAACTAAGTGGGCCCATTAATGTCCAGCATGTGGGGGAGGCTTTCTGGGACTCATACTGTAGTTCCACAACAGAACCCAATAGTTATTAATCTATTTTTTTTTTTGAACAGTAAAATTAGCCCAGTGCCCACCACCCTGAGGCACTGGGGACAGCCCCAGGCTTCAGGCCAGGCATGGTGAATTCTGGAGGGGGGACTCCTTCATTGGGAGTCCCCACTCCCCCTGGGTCCCTGCCTCGAATGACCAGCCACAGGGTGAATGCTTTGACCGGGGGAACTAATATAAATACTTTCCCCTGGCTGTGGTATTACCCTGCTGGCTTGATACATGGGTGGGTGAGGGTCAGGTGCGAGGATAACATGTTTGTGGTAGTTTGGTTGGGTATGGTGTGTGCGGGGTAGTGGCAGGTGCGGGTATACTGTGTGTGGTGGAGTTACACGTAAGGGTGCGGAGCCTGTGGGTGCTGTTAGATGGTGGGGTGAGTAGTGGACAGTAGCGGTGCAGGTGTGGGTGGCGGAGCTTTGGTGAGGGTGATGTTTTGGTTGGTGGAGGGATGGGTGTGTGCGTAGTGGGGAAGTTTGAAGGGTACTCGTTTCCTAGCAGGGCGCCCAGATTTATTACATACGCAAACATACTGAAATTGCGTCACATCGCATCACGTATAGTAGTAGATGCTATTTTCCTGTTCCCGCTCCCTGTCATTCGTGCCACCTGTGAAATCCTCTCAGAAATCACTCTGAGGTGATATTCTGTCATGAGAAGAAGCATACGTCAGAGCTGGTGGTGATTTTTGGAGTTTCTTTACTGTTTTATTGCGATTATTGAGATGGCTGGATCTATGAATGTATTCTCGCTGCAGCCTTTTTCCAATCACATGATCTGCTTACGGTGGTGCAGAATTGCGCAAATGGGCACGCCATGCGCCTTTCTTTAAAGGAGTCGATGTGGCGCTGCCATATGAAAGTGTGTCGGCTGAAGGTGAGCCTGAGAGCGGCACACCAGGGTGCCGCTTGTCGTTTGTGACCATGCTGCGGGTCATTTATTCGTGGGCCCAGGAGCTCACCTCTATCGATATTGCAGCCAGCAGCTGGACATATAAAAAAAACGGCTGTTCTCTATAACCGCTGGATGTGTGAGGCATGCGCCATGGACCTAATGGCGCAGCCCCTGTGGAGGATTGGTGGACCTGGCCACATAGTTGAAGTGGACGAGACCCTTTTTCGTGAAGAGGAAGAACAATGCTAAAGACAGAGACTGACTCATCGCACACAAAAACAAAGGTGTTAGATTTTAGGAAGGCTGATTTTGTAGAGATGGGAAACTCTGTAAGGGATTCTTTGGCAGAGTGGAGGAACTTGGAAGGAGTGCAGGATAAGTGGGAAAAATGTAAAAGTGCAATTCTAAAAGCAACAGAACTTTGGCCCTTATTCTGATCGGTGCGGATATTCCCGCTTGCGTACGGCCCGCCGATGTTTATCGTCTGCGCATGTGCAGAGGTCACTCTGCGCATGTGTAGGCGATTTCGCCGCATGGATTCTTTATACGCCGCACAGGGGGCGTAGAGGGGCGTGAGGGGCTACTTATCCTCATTACCCTATGCATACGCCCCGCGTTTCATGGGCGTTCCCATGCAAACGCGGGGCGTATGCATGGTAATGAGGCCGTGACGCGTGGGTACGGGGCGGGCATCTGACATCGCCGGATGTCAGCTGCCCGCCCCCATACAAGATTTCACACGGACAAGTGTCCGTGTGGTCTTGTGTTGCGGGACCTGGTGGAGCGTGCGGCCCTGCATTCGATGTTCGGCGACCATCGAATGCAGGGGCTGCTCCCACCATGGAGGAGGCGTATCCCCGTCCACATTCATGCGGACCGCCACATATCCGCATACGGACGGAGGTGGCGATCCGTATGGAAGGCGGGGATTCGCCAAGACGGACATCACCGCATATTTCTGATCGGGCAGCACCGATCAGAATAAGGCCCTTTGTGTCAAAAGAGTTAGGTAAAACACAAGAAAAAGCAAGCCATTGTGGTTTGCAAAAGAAGTAGCAAGTATTGTGAAAGCAAAAAAGTTGGCCTTTAAGAAATTTAAGCAGACGCATAAGAATGTGGACAAAGAGGTGTATCTTGTTAGACAGAAGAAGGCTAAGAAGGTTATCAGATGTGCAAAAGCACAGGCTGAATAGAAAATGGCCCAGTCAGTGGGTAAAGGGGGGAAAACTTTTTTTAGGTATATAAGTGAAAGGAGAAAAACAAAAAGTGGAATAATTAGCCTGAAGACAGAGAGTGGAAGGTTTCTTGAGGGGGACAATGTAATAGCAGATAAATTTATAATTATTTCTGCTCAGTATTCACTGCTGAAAGAGAGGGGAAGGGGCCACAGTTAAGTTGCAAGTATAGTCAGAAAACTGAGGGAGAGACAAGTACATTTACAGAAGTCCTCACAGAACTCTCAAAACAAAGTGGATAAATCAATGGGGCCAGATGGGATACATCCAAGAATACTAAAAGAGCTTAAAGGGGAGCTGGTATATAACGCCTGTACATTGTGCACTGTGTCAGTATTTTTCACATCATGTCTGAGCAGCAGTCTGTGGCTTTGGGGGAGGGAGCTTACGGTGGTGCAGAATTGCGCAAATGGGCACGCCATGCGCCTTTCTTTAAAGGAGTCGATGTGGCGCTGCCATATGAAAGTGTGTCGGCTGAAGGTGCGCATGTAGTGTTTGTATACTAAAATTTGCCCCTGAACAGATGGCCAAGGGGGGCTTGTGTATTGCTTGCGCTGGTGTGAGACCCATGGGCAGTGAACCCCAGAGGGTTGAGCAACCGGAGCCTGCGTGGGCCAGTGCCATGGGCAGGTCTGTAAATGCCTTAGTGCAATTGTTGGACAGGCAGAGTGATGTTATGGTATCTTACCCTAGACCTATGTCATCCTCTCAGCAGTCCTCTGGCTCCTTGCCTCTGACCCAAGCAGATCCTGGATTCTTACAGGTTATGCAGGACACTGCAAAAGGGATTAGCAGATTTAATGATTTGCTGGACAGATTTGATAGTGATACTGTGGCGACCCCTAAAAGGTCTTATTCTGTGCCTTTGCTTACTGTTGATTGTGGAGAGGAAGGAGAGTGCACAGACATCCCCTGGGATCAGGGTGATGATTCTGAGGATGCCTCGGCCCCAGGGGTGGAGGATTTGATAGCTGCTGTTAAGCTGGCCTTAAATTTGTCTGATGAGGACAAGACTCCTGTAAAAGGGGTGTTTAAACTGCAGCGTAAAGAGGCTGTTTCCTTCCCTGCAGACGAAGGTTTACAGGATATTTTGGAAGGGGCTTGGAAAACGCCCGATAAGAGGCTTCAGATGCCTAAGAGGTATTTAAGTCTCTATCCCATGCCTGAGGCACATGCAGACCTCTGGGAGAAAGTACCCGTTGTGGATGCTTCTGTGGCACGGCTTTCTAAAGCTACTGTGCTACCAGTCCAAGGGGGTGCGGCCTTTAAGGACCCCGTGGACAAGAAACTTGAAGGGAACCTCAAGGCAATATTTGAAGGGGTGGGATTCACTTTATGCCCCCTTATCGCGTCAGCCTGGGTCTCTAAGGCCATGATTGTTTGGGCTAGCAATTTGTGTACTATTTTGCATGCTGATGCAAGTATATTGCTGCTAGCTGAAAAGCTGAAAGCAGCTGCTGAGTATGTAGTTGAGGCTGAGGAAGAAGCACTTAAAATGGCTTCCAGAGTATCCACTGTGTCCGTCAATGCCAGGAGAGTCCTTTGGCTCAAGGCCTGGGAGGCGGATAATGAATCAAAAAAGGCCTTAGAGGCGTTGGCATTTAAGGGAAAGTTGTTATTTGGTTTTGAGCTTGAAGAAATTATTAAACAGGCCACGGGAGGCAAAAGTATTTTTCTGCCTGCCCCAGCAGCTAAACAAGCTTCCAGGTTTTCAGCTTTTCGGCCTTCCTTTCGGCCTTCCCCTAGAGGGGGAGCGTCCTTTCGAGGACAATCTTTTAGGGGGAAGTTCCAGTCGTCTAAAGGCAAGGCCCCTAAGTCCAGATTCGGTTCCTTTCACAAGAAACCGAACACCAAAACTGATGAGAAACCCTCAGCATGACTGCCTGGGGAGTCCCCTGTCGGTCATCAAAGTGGGGGGGTCATCTGCATTGGTTCCGGGAAGCTTGGGCATTGTTGGACCGGGATCCTTGGGTGTTGGACATTGTATCCCAGGGATACAGGATTCCTTTCAGGGGTCTTCCTCCGAGAAGATTTCTACCCACACCACTGCCAAAGGAGTCTTGGCTCCGTTCTGCTCTTTTGGGGGCGGCACAGTTCCTTTTAGAAAAAGGAGTGGTGATTCCGGTTCCTCGAGCGGAGTGGAAGAAAGGCTTTTATTCCACTCTGTTTTTGGTGCCCAAGCCAGACGGTACCTTCAGACCGATTTAAAACTTAAAGTCTTTAAATCTCCACCTGTGGGTAGACCATTTCAAGATGGAATCTCTGCGGTCTGTGCTTCTAAGCCTGGACCAGGGAGAATTTTTGGCGTCCATGGATGTCCAGGACGCATATCTTCATGTCCCTATTCACCCGGAGCACCAAGCTTTTCTGAGGTTTGCTATAGGAGACCAGCATTTTCAATTCCAGGCGTTGCCCTTTGGACTGGCCACAGCTCCAAGGGTATTCACCAAGATCATGTCGGTGATGGCAGCCGCCCTCCGACTGAGGGGTATCATTGTGATACCTTATCTGGACGACCTGCTGTTCAAGGCAGAGTCGGCGGCGACTTTGCAGAAACATTTAGAGGAAGCCATTCAGTTTTTGCAGGTTCACGGTTGGCTTTTAAACTTACAAAAGTCTCAACTTGTGCCGTCACAGAGAATCCAGTTCTTGGGGGTGATCCTGGATACCCATTTACATCAGGTATTTCTACCGGAGACAAAGGCCAAGGACATGTCTCTCCTGGTTCGGTAGATCCTGGGGTCTCCGAATCCATCGGTATGGAGGTGTCTCAAGTTGCTGGGAAAAATGGTGGCGACTTTCGAGACGCTGCAGTTTGCCAGGTTCCACTCCCAGATCTTCCAGTGGAACATTCTGACATCCTGGTCGGGGAACACGCAGGCCATGAAGTCAGAGAGGATAGAACTGACTCAAGAAACCCGGTCCTCCCTGAACGGGTGGACGGAGGTGGATTCCCTTCAGTGGGGTCGGTCTCTACAGTCTTGGGACTGGCTGATAGTCACTACTGGACTAGGGAGGAGTCAGCCTTGCTGATCAACATTCTAGAACTGCAGGCCGTTTGGATGGTGCTATCCCTGGCAGGAGACAGATTGCAGGGTCTTCCTTTGCGGATTCAGTTGGACAATGCCACGGCTGTGGCGTACCTGAATCATCAGGGGGCACACGCAGCAAACTGGCCATGTGGGAGGTTTCCCGGATCTTCTTGTGGGCGGAGCAGAAGGTTCCAGCGTTATCGGCGATATTCATCCCCGGGGTGAAAAATGTTGAGGCCGATTTCCTGAGCAGGGAGGAGCTCCTCGTAGGGGAATGGAGTCTGAACCCACACATATTCCAGCAGATTACAGTGTGTTGGAGGACCCCGGAGGTGGATTTTATGGCAACCAGGTTCAACCATCAGGTACCCAGGTTCTATGCCAGGACAAGAGATCCTTTGGCCGAAGCGGTGGATGCAATGGCTATTCCCTGGGAGGGGATTCTAGTATGTATTTTCCCGCCGATTCCAATGCTGGCGAGAGTTCTGAAAAGTATCGAGTCCCAAGGAATCCCAGTGATTCTGATAGCCCCAGATTGGCCAAGGAGGTCTTGGTACTCGAGTGTTCAGAGACTGTCTGTGGACTCGTGGCGTCTACCTCAGAGGTCAGATCTGTTAAGTCAAGGCCCGTTCTTTCACCTGGATTTAGCTCGGCTAAATTTGACGGCTTGGCTATTGAAACCGCCATCTTAAAAAGCAAGGGTTTCTCGGAGGCTGTGGTGAATACTATGGTAAAGGCCAGGAAGTCGGTGTCTTCTGTCAACTACTATAGAGTTTGGAAGACCTATATTAGATGGTGTGAGAGACAGAAATCTCATACTTCCAGGTTTCGACTTTCTAAGTTGCTTGATTTCTTGCAGGATGGTTTTTCGTCTGGCCTCAGTCTTCAGTCGCTCAAGGTACAGATTTCAGCTCTGCCAATATATTTCCAGAAGAGGATAGCGACTCTGCCAGAGGTGCAGACCTTCCTTCAAGGAGTTTCTAGATTGAAACCTCCATACAAGCAACCAGTGGCTCCCTGGGATTTGTCTCTGGTGCTGGAGTGTCTTCAAAGAGCCGTTAAGGTCGGCTGACCTTAAGTTCCTTGTCACGGATCTGCTTATTCAAGCTTACATGACTTTCTGTTTCTCAATCTGAATCAGTTCTGTCTGCATTCATGCTGCCAGTCAGTCTATGCATTGCTGGCTCCTTGATTGTGCAGCTGAGTAGAATCCAGTCTAAAACTGAAATCACCTGTAACCCTTTGCTGTCCTGTTCCCTGTTGCTCACCTGTTAAATTCACACTGAAGTATCCTGGATTCCTGCCTCAGTTTGCAGAATGCCCTCTGTCCTTTCCTCCAATCAATGCAAGGCAGGGGGGTTAAATATCCTGCTCACAGACCCAGAAACTGCCTTCAACAACTTGTCTTCCTGTTGCATGTGCTGGATGCTCTGTGCTGTTTAAGCTTGCTTCCTGGAATCCCTGCATGAGTCTTCAGCGTTCAGCTCCCAGAGGCTCTGCTTGTCCGACTGATCCAGTGCTCCCGGTCTGGTCCACAAATTGTCCTATTCCTGCTCCAGTTCCTGCTCATCTAGTTCCTGTGTTTATCCTCGGTTTTCTTCAGTTATTTGTTATATGCCAAGTCGGCCATTTCAGTTCTGTTATCTCCGTCACCTGTTCCTGCGTCAACACCAAGTCGGTCATTTCAGTTCAGTTATCTTAGTCACCTGTTCCTGTGTCAATGCCAAGTCAGCCATTTCTGTTCAGTTATTCCCATCACCTGTTCCTGTAGTAAAGCCAAGTCGGCCTTTGGTTTCCATTATACAGTCGGAGTGTCAACACCAAGTCGGCAAGTTCAGTTCCTTTATTTCCTGTGTTCATTCTACGGAGGTCTACCCGGTCATCCCAGTTATACTCCAGCCTGTCGCAGCCAGTCAGACTTTCATTTGTCCCACTTGCCTTCCGACCAGAAACTCCTACATCAAGTTCTCAACTGTGCAACCTCTCATCGTCAGTGAGCACTTCTAGGGAGGGGCCGCTACCTGCTGTCCAGATGCAGCAAAATCCAAACCTCCTTGCGGGGGTCCCTGGCGAAGACCGCTAGGCAGTTAGACTCCGCTCCCTCATCAAGAAGTTCAGCCAAGTCTCACATCCAGGGGGTTTATGCGCATGTCCTATATCCAACCCGCTACGCTTCCAGCTCCCCAAACACAGCCCGTCCCGGTACCGCAGCCTGTGACTGATCCACAATAACAATCCAGTGTGACAGTTTGCACCAGCCACCAGACCACCAAGGTCACTGTGGACTGAGTCCACAAACTCCTAGTCGTGACAGTTTGCTGAAGGCCCATGGACTTGGTCTGTGACCAAAGTGTTTGGTCAGTGTGCAATAAGGATATGCAGTCACCAGTCATGAAGCTTCTGCAGGAGTTATGCAGCTGTTCCTGTAAAGTTCGACAATCCTTCCCAGCTAAGGACACTCCAAGCACCACATCTACATCCACTACATCAGGTGATCTGGCCCCACCTCATCCTACTCTCCATGATCATTCTACACAAAACAAGGTTACTGTGGCTTCTGAGAAGAGTGAGTTTCCCATGGGAAAGCCTTCCTCTTGTGGGGGTTGTAGATCCCCCCCGACTTCTACACAGCGAGAGGCGGAATATTTAAGGACATTACATCAATTGCTGGAGCAGTTACAGGAAATTTTGACCAAAATTTTTCCAGTGGTTTCCGTCATCTTAGGTGACTCTTTTGCTTCCTTAACACCCTTCACCAGCGGTCCTGAGCTCAAAGGTTCATCTGCCTCAGCTACATGTAGTTCTGTGAAACCTTTGTGGTTACAACGAGAGGAAGGTCCACGAAGCAGGCCAAGACCCAAATTGTCTGAGGAGGAACGTCAGCGGCGCAGGCTTTTAGACCTGTGCTTCTATTGCAGTGGCTCTGGCCATTTTATAGAAGACTGTTCACTTCATCAGATTAGGAATGGGAAGGTCCCCACAGTTTTGCCACAGAGAAAGATGCGAGTTCATAGTTGGAGTCCTAGAACAAGGATCATCGTCACCAAAAGTAGATCTGCTACAGTCCCGAGAGATCCACAGAAGGTCTCTGTGTCCGCTACTGAATATGAGGTACCTTTATTTACACCCCAAAAGGAAGATACTGAGTTGCGGATCCTAGGAGGGCTGCCTTGTGCCTCAACCCCAGCAGAGGTCTTCAGTCCTGAGCCCCAAGAGGGGGTCCGCAACCCTGAGCCCCAAGAGGTGGCCCGCAAATTCCAGCCCCAGGAGAGGGCCCACCGATTCCAGCCCCAGGAGGGGGCCTGCAGTTTCCAGCCCCAGGAGGGGGTCCAAAGTTTCCAGCCCCATGAGGGGGCTCACTGTTTCCAGCCCCAGGAGGGGGTTCAATTTCTTCAGCCCCAGAAAAGGGTTCATCTCCAGCCTCAAGTAGAGGTTCATTGCACTCAGCCCCAAGATGGGGTTCAGCCTTGTCAGCCCCAACATGGGGTTCAGTATCGTCAGCCCCAAGAGGGGGTTCAGTATAATCAATCCCAGAAGAGGGTTTCTTGTGTCCAGCCCCAAGATGGGATTTCAAGTGTCCAGCCCCAGGAAGGGGTGAATCCAGGTGTCCAGTCCCAGAAGGGGGATATTCCAGGTGTCTGGCTCCAGGAGGGTCTGGATTCAGGTGTCGAGCTCCAAGAGGGGGCAATTCCAAGTGTCCAGTCCCAGGAGGGGGTCCTGTATACCAGAGACCCTGTAGGAGAGTCAGATACTTCTGCCCTGGCCTCCAGGCCTGAGGACACACCTGCCCTGGCCTCCAGGCCTGAGGACACACCTGCCCAGGCCTCCGGGCCTGAGGACACACCTGCCCAGGCCTCCGGGCCGGAGGTCCCTAATGCCCTGGCCTTCGGGCCTGGGGTCCCTCATGCCCTGGCCTTCAGGCCTGAGGTCCCTCATGCCCTGGCCTTTGAGCCTGAGGTCCCTCATGCCCTGGCCTTCGGGCCTGAGGTCCCTAATGCCCTGGCCTTTGGGCCTGAGGTTGTTCCAGTTATTCCAGTGCAGACTGCCTTGCCCAAGGCATCCGAGGGGTCTGCCATGCACAAAACACTCAATGTGCCTGCCTTGTCTGAGGCTTCCGTGGTTCCAGTTTTTCCTAAAAAGTCCAAGATTCTTGATCAGCCGAAGCCTTCCAAAGCCCCAATTCCATCAAAACATTTAAAGATTTAAGCAGAGAATATTCGCCCATCTATTTTGATGGGGATCTTGTCCATTATGAAGCTCTGGTGAACCAATATTTGTCTGTATTGGAAACCAAACCTTCATCTGGTCTCACACTAGCCAACATTGTCAGTTACCTGTTTTTGGCATTTAAAGGAGAAGCTGTGGAGTGGGCTAGTCCGCTTTATGAATCTAACGACTCCAGACTTCGAGATCTGACATCCTTCTCCAAGGCCGTAGTCGAAAGGTTCGGTTCAAAGACTCCCTGTAAGAATTCCTCCACCACTACAGTTAAAAGTCCTCCGGTGGCCAAAACCGACCATTCTTTGCCATCCATCCAAGATTGCGAGCCATCTCAACAATGCATTAGAACATCCAAGGTTCAAAGAATTGTCTATCGATACCCGAATCTATGGACATTAGAATTGGGTACACATCCATGTCCACCCATTGTGTTGGTTCCTCTGGGCTGCCCAATTCTCCAGAATCATCTTCTGAAAAGGAATCTGCCTCGTCGATACCCACCATATGTATTGGATCTTCCGCTTCATGCTACCTCGGTGGTCCTTCAGGGAGATTGAATTCAACTAAAAGGTCTACAATCCTGACCTTAGACCAAGACTCAAATTCAAAGTATGATTCTGATTATGATGCAACTCCCTTCCTGGGAGGTCCTGTGCTCTCTGATCCCTGTTTTGCAGAATCTAAAGCTTCACCTTCTTTAAAAAAATTCATGAATTTATCTAAGAAGAAGAAGAAGAAGAAGCATCGTCGTTGATCTTGAGCTTCCTTCCAAAGAAGGTTCTGGCATAGGTGTCTGGAGTCCACCCTGAAGGAGGGGGTACTGTCACGGATCTGCTTATTCAAGCTTACATGACTTGTGATTCTGCTGTTTCTCAGTCTCAGTCTGAATCAGTTCTGTCTGCATTCATGCTGCCAGTCAGTCTATGCATTGCTGACTCCTTGATTGTGCAGCTGAGTAGAATCCAGTCTAAAACTGAAATCACCTGTAACCCTTTGCTGTCCTGTTCCCCACCTGTTAAATTCACACTGAAGTCTCCTGGATTCCTGCCTCCGTTTGCAGAATGCCCTCTGTCCTTTCCTCCAATCAATGCAAGGCAGGGGGGTTAAATATCCTGCTCACAGACCCAGAAACTGCCTTCAGCAACTTGTCTTCCTGCTGCATGTGCTGGATGCTCTGTGCTGTTTAAGCTTGCTTCCTGGAATCCCTGCGTGAGTCTTCAGCGTTCAGCTCCCAGAGGCTCTGCTTGTCCGGCTGATCCAGCACTCCCGGTCTGGTCCACAAATTGTCCTATTCCTGATCCAGTTCCTGCTCATCTAGTTCCTGTGGTTATCCTCGGTTTTCTTCACTTATTTGTTATATGCCAAGTCGGTCATTTCAGTTCTGTTATCTCCGTCACCTGTTCCTGCGTCAACGCCAAGTCGGTCATTTCAGTTCAGTTATTCCCAACACCTGATCCTGTGTCAACGCCAAGTCGGCCATTTCTGTTCAGTTATTCCCGTGACCTGTTCCTGTAGTAAAGCCAAGTCGGCCTTTGGTTTCCATTATACAGTCGGAGTGTCAACACCAAGTCGGCAAGTTCAGTTCCTTTATTTCCTGTGTTCATTCTACGGAGGTCTACCCGGTCATCCCAGTTATACTCCAGCCTGTCGCAGCCAGTCAGACTTTCATTTGTCCCACTTGCCTTCCGACCAGAAACTCCTACATCAAGTTCTCAACTGCGCAACCTCTCATCGTCAGTGAGCACTTCTAGGGAGGGGCCGCTACCTGCTGTCCAGATGCAGCAAAATCCAAACCTCCTTGCGGGGGTCCCTGGCGAAGACCGCTAGGCAGTTAGACTCCGCTCCCTCATCAAGAAGTTCAGCCAAGTCTCACATCCAGGGGGTTTATGCGCATGTCCTATATCCAACCCGCTACGCTTCCAGCTCCCCAAACACAGCCCGTCCCGGTACCGCAGCCTGTGACTGATCCACAATAACAATCCAGTGTGACAGTTTGCACCAGCCACCAGACCACCAAGGTCACTGTGGACTGAGTCCACAAACTCCTAGTCGTGACAGTTTGCTGAAGGCCCATGGACTTGGTCTGTGACCAAAGTGTTTGGTCAGTGTGCAATAAGGATATGCAGTCACCAGTCATGAAGCTTCTGCAGGAGTTATGCAGCTGTTCCTGTAAAGTTCGACAATCCTTCCCAGCTAAGGACACTCCAAGCACCACATCTACATCCACTACATCAGGTGATCTGGCCCCACCTCATCCTACTCTCCATGATCATTCTACACAAAACAAGGTTACTGTGGCTTCTGAGAAGAGTGAGTTTCCCATGGGAAAGCCTTCCTCTTGTGGGGGTTGTAGATCCCCCCCGACTTCTACACAGCGAGAGGCGGAATATTTAAGGACATTACATCAATTGCTGGAGCAGTTACAGGAAATTTTGACCAAAATTTTTCCAGTGGTTTCCGTCATCTTAGGTGACTCTTTTGCTTCCTTAACACCCTTCACCAGCGGTCCTGAGCTCAAAGGTTCATCTGCCTCAGCTACATGTAGTTCTGTGAAACCTTTGTGGTTACAACGAGAGGAAGGTCCACGAAGCAGGCCAAGACCCAAATTGTCTGAGGAGGAACGTCAGCGGCGCAGGCTTTTAGACCTGTGCTTCTATTGCAGTGGCTCTGGCCATTTTATAGAAGACTGTTCACTTCATCAGATTAGGAATGGGAAGGTCCCCACAGTTTTGCCACAGAGAAAGATGCGAGTTCATAGTTGGAGTCCTAGAACAAGGATCATCGTCACCAAAAGTAGATCTGCTACAGTCCCGAGAGATCCACAGAAGGTCTCTGTGTCCGCTACTGAATATGAGGTACCTTTATTTACACCCCAAAAGGAAGATACTGAGTTGCGGATCCTAGGAGGGCTGCCTTGTGCCTCAACCCCAGCAGAGGTCTTCAGTCCTGAGCCCCAAGAGGGGGTCCGCAACCCTGAGCCCCAAGAGGTGGCCCGCAAATTCCAGCCCCAGGAGAGGGCCCACCGATTCCAGCCCCAGGAGGGGGCCTGCAGTTTCCAGCCCCAGGAGGGGGTCCAAAGTTTCCAGCCCCATGAGGGGGCTCACTGTTTCCAGCCCCAGGAGGGGGTTCAATTTCTTCAGCCCCAGAAAAGGGTTCATCTCCAGCCTCAAGTAGAGGTTCATTGCACTCAGCCCCAAGATGGGGTTCAGCCTTGTCAGCCCCAACATGGGGTTCAGTATCGTCAGCCCCAAGAGGGGGTTCAGTATAATCAATCCCAGAAGAGGGTTTCTTGTGTCCAGCCCCAAGATGGGATTTCAAGTGTCCAGCCCCAGGAAGGGGTGAATCCAGGTGTCCAGTCCCAGAAGGGGGATATTCCAGGTGTCTGGCTCCAGGAGGGTCTGGATTCAGGTGTCGAGCTCCAAGAGGGGGCAATTCCAAGTGTCCAGTCCCAGGAGGGGGTCCTGTATACCAGAGACCCTGTAGGAGAGTCAGATACTTCTGCCCTGGCCTCCAGGCCTGAGGACACACCTGCCCTGGCCTCCAGGCCTGAGGACACACCTGCCCAGGCCTCCGGGCCTGAGGACACACCTGCCCAGGCCTCCGGGCCGGAGGTCCCTAATGCCCTGGCCTTCGGGCCTGGGGTCCCTCATGCCCTGGCCTTCAGGCCTGAGGTCCCTCATGCCCTGGCCTTTGAGCCTGAGGTCCCTCATGCCCTGGCCTTCGGGCCTGAGGTCCCTAATGCCCTGGCCTTTGGGCCTGAGGTTGTTCCAGTTATTCCAGTGCAGACTGCCTTGCCCAAGGCATCCGAGGGGTCTGCCATGCACAAAACACTCAATGTGCCTGCCTTGTCTGAGGCTTCCGTGGTTCCAGTTTTTCCTAAAAAGTCCAAGATTCTTGATCAGCCGAAGCCTTCCAAAGCCCCAATTCCATCAAAACATTTAAAGATTTAAGCAGAGAATATTCGCCCATCTATTTTGATGGGGATCTTGTCCATTATGAAGCTCTGGTGAACCAATATTTGTCTGTATTGGAAACCAAACCTTCATCTGGTCTCACACTAGCCAACATTGTCAGTTACCTGTTTTTGGCATTTAAAGGAGAAGCTGTGGAGTGGGCTAGTCCGCTTTATGAATCTAACGACTCCAGACTTCGAGATCTGACATCCTTCTCCAAGGCCGTAGTCGAAAGGTTCGGTTCAAAGACTCCCTGTAAGAATTCCTCCACCACTACAGTTAAAAGTCCTCCGGTGGCCAAAACCGACCATTCTTTGCCATCCATCCAAGATTGCGAGCCATCTCAACAATGCATTAGAACATCCAAGGTTCAAAGAATTGTCTATCGATACCCGAATCTATGGACATTAGAATTGGGTACACATCCATGTCCACCCATTGTGTTGGTTCCTCTGGGCTGCCCAATTCTCCAGAATCATCTTCTGAAAAGGAATCTGCCTCGTCGATACCCACCATATGTATTGGATCTTCCGCTTCATGCTACCTCGGTGGTCCTTCAGGGAGATTGAATTCAACTAAAAGGTCTACAATCCTGACCTTAGACCAAGACTCAAATTCAAAGTATGATTCTGATTATGATGCAACTCCCTTCCTGGGAGGTCCTGTGCTCTCTGATCCCTGTTTTGCAGAATCTAAAGCTTCACCTTCTTTAAAAAAATTCATGAATTTATCTAAGAAGAAGAAGAAGAAGAAGCATCGTCGTTGATCTTGAGCTTCCTTCCAAAGAAGGTTCTGGCATAGGTGTCTGGAGTCCACCCTGAAGGAGGGGGTACTGTCACGGATCTGCTTATTCAAGCTTACATGACTTGTGATTCTGCTGTTTCTCAGTCTCAGTCTGAATCAGTTCTGTCTGCATTCATGCTGCCAGTCAGTCTATGCATTGCTGACTCCTTGATTGTGCAGCTGAGTAGAATCCAGTCTAAAACTGAAATCACCTGTAACCCTTTGCTGTCCTGTTCCCCACCTGTTAAATTCACACTGAAGTCTCCTGGATTCCTGCCTCCGTTTGCAGAATGCCCTCTGTCCTTTCCTCCAATCAATGCAAGGCAGGGGGGTTAAATATCCTGCTCACAGACCCAGAAACTGCCTTCAGCAACTTGTCTTCCTGCTGCATGTGCTGGATGCTCTGTGCTGTTTAAGCTTGCTTCCTGGAATCCCTGCGTGAGTCTTCAGCGTTCAGCTCCCAGAGGCTCTGCTTGTCCGGCTGATCCAGCACTCCCGGTCTGGTCCACAAATTGTCCTATTCCTGATCCAGTTCCTGCTCATCTAGTTCCTGTGGTTATCCTCGGTTTTCTTCACTTATTTGTTATATGCCAAGTCGGTCATTTCAGTTCTGTTACCTCCGTCACCTGTTCCTGCGTCAACGCCAAGTCGGTCATTTCAGTTCAGTTATTCCCAACACCTGATCCTGTGTCAACGCCAAGTCGGCCATTTCTGTTCAGTTATTCCCGTGACCTGTTCCTGTAGTAAAGCCAAGTCGGCCTTTGGTTTCCATTATACAGTCGGAGTGTCAACACCAAGTCGGCAAGTTCAGTTCCTTTATTTCCTGTGTTCATTCTACGGAGGTCTACCCGGTCATCCCAGTTATACTCCAGCCTGTCGCAGCCAGTCAGACTTTCATTTGTCCCACTTGCCTTCCGACCAGAAACTCCTACATCAAGTTCTCAACTGCGCAACCTCTCATCGTCAGTGAGCACTTCTAGGGAGGGGCCGCTACCTGCTGTCCAGATGCAGCAAAATCCAAACCTCCTTGCGGGGGTCCCTGGCGAAGACCGCTAGGCAGTTAGACTCCGCTCCCTCATCAAGAAGTTCAGCCAAGTCTCACATCCAGGGGGTTTATGCGCATGTCCTATATCCAACCCGCTACGCTTCCAGCTCCCCAAACACAGCCCGTCCCGGTACCGCAGCCTGTGACTGATCCACAATAACAATCCAGTGTGACAGTTTGCACCAGCCACCAGACCACCAAGGTCACTGTGGACTGAGTCCACAAACTCCTAGTCGTGACAGTTTGCTGAAGGCCCATGGACTTGGTCTGTGACCAAAGTGTTTGGTCAGTGTGCAATAAGGATATGCAGTCACCAGTCATGAAGCTTCTGCAGGAGTTATGCAGCTGTTCCTGTAAAGTTCGACAATCCTTCCCAGCTAAGGACACTCCAAGCACCACATCTACATCCACTACATCAGGTGATCTGGCCCCACCTCATCCTACTCTCCATGATCATTCTACACAAAACAAGGTTACTGTGGCTTCTGAGAAGAGTGAGTTTCCCATGGGAAAGCCTTCCTCTTGTGGGGGTTGTAGATCCCCCCCGACTTCTACACAGCGAGAGGTGGAATATTTAAGGACATTACATCAATTGCTGGAGCAGTTACAGGAAATTTTGACCAAAATTTTTCCAGTGGTTTCCGTCATCTTAGGTGACTCTTTTGCTTCCTTAACACCCTTCACCAGCGGTCCTGAGCTCAAAGGTTCATCTGCCTCAGCTACATGTAGTTCTGTGAAACCTTTGTGGTTACAACGAGAGGAAGGTCCACGAAGCAGGCCAAGACCCAAATTGTCTGAGGAGGAACGTCAGCGGCGCAGGCTTTTAGACCTGTGCTTCTATTGCAGTGGCTCTGGCCATTTTATAGAAGACTGTTCACTTCATCAGATTAGGAATGGGAAGGCCCCACAGTTTTGCCACAGAGAAAGATGCGAGTTCATAGTTGGAGTCCTAGAACAAGGATCATCGTCACCAAAAGTAGATCTGCTACAGTCCCGAGAGATCCACAGAAGGTCTCTGTGTCCGCTACTGAATATGAGGTACCTTTATTTACACCCCAAAAGGAAGAGACTGAGTTGCGGATCCTAGGAGGGCTGCCTTGTGCCTCAACCCCAGCAGAGGTCTTCAGTCCTGAGCCCCAAGAGGGGGTCCGCAACCCTGAGCCCCAAGAGGGGGCCCGCAAATTCCAGCCCCAGGAGAGGGCCCACCGATTCCAGCCCCAGGAGGGGGCTCACTGTTTCCAGCCCCAGGAGGGGGTTCAATTTCTTCAGCCCCAGAAAAGGGTTCATCTCCAGCCTCAAGTAGAGGTTCATTGCACTCAGCCCCAAGATGGGGTTCAGCCTTGTCAGCCCCAAGATGGGGTTCAGTATCGTCAGCCCCAAGAGGGGGTTCAGTATAATCAATCCCAGAAGAGGGTTTCTTGTATCCAGCCCCAAGATGGGATTTCAAGTGTCCAGCCCCAGGAAGGGGTGAATCCAGGTGTCCAGTCCCAGAAGGGGGATATTCCAGGTGTCTGGCTCCAGGAGGGTCTGGATTCAGGTGTCGAGCTCCAAGAGGGGGCAATTCCAAGTGTCCAGTCCCAGGAGGGGGTCCTGTATACCAGAGACCCTGTAGGAGCGTCAGATACTTCTGCCCTGGCCTCCGGGCCTGAGGACACACCTGCCCTGGCCTCCAGGCCTGAGGACACACCTGCCCAGGCCTCCGGGCCTGAGGACACACCTGCCCAGGCCTCCGGGCCGGAGGTCCCTAATGCCCTGGCCTTCGGGCACTCCCGGTCTGGTCCACAAATTGTCCTATTCCTGCTCCAGTTCCTGCTCATCTAGTTCCTGTGGTTATCCTCGGTTTTCTTCATTTATTTGTTATATGCCAAGTCGGCCATTTCAGTTCTGTTATCTCCGTCACCTGTTCCTGCGTCAACGCCAAGTCGGTCATTTCAGTTCAGTTATTCCCATCACCTGATCCTGTGTCAACGCCAAGTCGGCCATTTCTGTTCAGTTATTCCCGTGACCTGTTCCTGTAGTAAAGCCATGTCGGCCTTTGGTTTCCATTATACAGTCGTAGTGTCAACACCAAGTCGGCAAGTTCAGTTCCTTTATTTCCTGTGTTCATTCTACGGAGGTCTACCCGGTCATCCCAGTTATACTCCAGCCTGTCGCAGCCAGTCAGACTTTCATTTGTCCCACTTGCCTTCCGACCAGAAACTCCTACATCAAGTTCTCAACTGCGCAACCTCTCACCGTCAGTGAGCACTTCTAGGGAGGGGCCGCGACCTGCTGTCCAGACGCAGCGAAATCCAAACCTCCTTGCGGGGGTCCCTGGCGAAGACCGCTGGGCAGTTAGACTCCGCGCCCTCATCAAGAAGTTCAGCCAAGTCTCACATCCAGGGGGTTTATGCGCAGGTCCTATATCCAACCAGCTACGCTTCCAGCTTCCCAAACACAGCCCGTCCCGGTACCGCAGCCTGTGACTGATCCACAATAACCATCCAGTGTGACAGTTTGCACCAGCCACCAGACCACCAAGGTAACGACTGAGTCCACAAACTCCTAGTCGTGACATTCCTTACATGGAAGTTGGTGTTTTTATTGGCCGTTGCCTCTGCAAAGAGGGTTTCGGAGTTGGGAGCATTGTCCTGTAAGTCTCCTTTCCTTATTTTTCATGATGACAGGGCTGTTCTTCGAACAGTTCCTCAATATTTGCCAAAAGAAGTCTCTGCTTTCCATTTGAACCAGGAGATAGTTCTGCCTGTGTTTCAACCCCCAGAGGGTTCAAGAAAAATGGACAAATTGCGGAATTTGCATGTAGTGCGCGCCTTGCGCATTCATGTGGACAGGGTGAAAGGTTTCAGGAAGACTGATACCTTGCTAGTCTTGTATGATATGCACAAGATTGGTTGGCCTGCTTCTAAGCAGACAATTGCTAGGTGGTTGCGTTCTGTCATTGCTTTTGCATATACTAAGGCTGGTAGGCCTGTTCCGGCCAGGATTAACGCATATGCCACCAAGTCTGTCGCCACCTCTTGGGTGGTTCGTCATGGGGCTACAGCTGAACAAGTTTGCAGGGCCGCCACTTGGTCATCTGTTCACACTTTTGCCAAATTCTATAGGTTCCATAAGTTCGCGTCGGAGGACGCATCATTCGGGTGAGCAGTAATGAGAGCTGCAGACCTGAGCATACCCTCCCAAAGGACCGGCTCTTGAACGTCCCAATGTGAGCTGTGTCACCAGGACCATTGAAAGAGAAAAGGGGATTTTTGTAAGAACTTACCGTTCGAATCCCTTCTCTGATATGGTCCTGGTGACACAGCGATCCCTCCCTTATGCTCAGTAAGTATGCCAGTGTTCATGATGGTTCATGTTATATATGGTTGAAAAGTAATTGTTTAAAATTGTGCATATAATATGTGCAGGCGTTTGTACTGAGTTAATGTATTCCAGTGGCTTTGCTAGTTGAACTGAGGAGTCTGGAATGCAGGGGGAGGAATGTAAACATGGGGTGTTGGGGAATGGGACAGTATACCTATGCACTGATACCCACCAAGAAAATGATTTGAAAAATCAGGTTTTATGTATATTTAGTATCCACAATGTATAATTCGTGTGCCTTGGCACAAGGTTACTGTGTGGAGGTGCTCCCCTGAGAGTAAAAATGAAATCAAAAGAAGAAGAGAAAGTACTCTCTTGGTTTGGGGGCACGCTTTTTTTAAAACTTAACGTTTATTTATTTAATTGTTTAAAATAGTTTAATAATAAGTACGGACATTACGTTTAAACATACATGACATACAAAACAGATACACGTACACACAATTCCTTATTGTAGTAAACTCCCGTCTATGACAAGCAGTATCTTCTGCAGATTTAAGGATACTTAGTTAAATACTTATGTGCCTAACTGCTTATCTAGCGGTAGTGATATCCTTTAAGTGTTATAAGGAATTTTATTTTAGAGGACACCTATATTAGGTAAGTGGATAGCGAATTTCTTGTATTTTGTCAATATGAAGAATTTTTGACAAGCAATTTTAATAAGGAAGAGTACCCCTCGTATGAGAGAGAATAATGAGGGAAAAAGGCTTTTGTCAGCATACATACATTATCTTATTCTCTCTAAGTCAATTTTATCGTGTGGTAATCTCACAAAATCTGCTGCTCTATATCACTTCAGGAACATAGATTATACATAGTAGAAATAGATTAGCAAGGACTGAAAAATAGATTTAGGTTAGGTAGAGGTGTGTCAGTTTATCCCCGCAAGATGGTTTTTTGCACGGGAACTGCTGCTGATTGTCGTAATGGATTGGTTTGCCCAATCCCCACAATTGAGCGAGTTTACTCCGTGCTTCAGTTGCAGATGTGGATAAGAAAAAGTGGGTTACTTCTATCCACGTTAGGGAAAGGACCCCCCTGATTGGCCAATGCCCTTGCAGGGAATGGTCCCTTCGATCGTGGGTGGGTGTAACCAGAAAGTGATTATAGAATAGTAGTTAGATTGGTGACACTTATGGATTACCCCACACGCTGCTTTCTCCCATGTGCTCTTGGCATTGATCGGTGATGAGCGGTGTGTCTCGTCTTTTTGTGCCACCTGAAACATAGGAGATAATTGTGTATAGCGATTTTAAACAGTTGAAAAATTGCGAGAACAATCTCTGTATCTAACACCAGACCTCTTGTTTACTGTGGTCTCCTATGTTGAATATCCATGCATAAAAGTTTCTTGTGACTGTAATAGCAAATATTGGATAGTATAGTATTGTAGCAGTCCTGTGCCAATATTTTTAGATAATCAACAGGAACAGGTTAAATATCTATGCATAGAGGTATCTTGTAACTGTAGTAACAGATGTTAGACAGTGTAGCTATATAACAGTCTAATGCAAATGTTTTAATTAAACAACAGAAGCAATTTCTATATATAGAAATTTCTTATAGTTATAGTAACATATGCTAGATACTGTGATTATATCAGCAGCAGTATATTGGTTCCCCTGCAAGGGGATCTTACCACTACCCGAGTGGAACAACCGGTACTATCACAGGATCCTTCCCGGGTAAAAAATGCTGAAGCTGAAATTCCCTCAGGGGTCTCAAAAAGGTCAGGAGGGACTGGTATCTCCTCTCTGATCTGTAAATAAGTCTGTGGACAAACGGCCGTTTCGCGGTAATCCCGCTTCCTCAGTGTCCCTGTCTCACTATTGTTCAGGATTATCATAGTTAATGCAGAAATAATTTGATACATTGGACTTAAGATAAGTGAGTTTAGAAACCTTGGGTGACATTTAATGAGATGCAAAATTAGATTTTTGCGATTTTTCACCAAAAATTTCCGAAATTGCACTTTTTCCCAAATTCGCATATTAAATGAGATGCGAAAAATAGCAAAAACCGCCAATTTTGCCACAAATTCGCACTTTGGGACAGCGCTACAGAAGGTGATAGCTGCTATCAGTGCGGGGTGAGCTGGCTCTGCTGCAGACAGACCAGCCCTGGATCCTGCATTCGTAAGTATTTTGGTGTAAAAGTGAGGTGTGTGTTTGTGTGTGAAATAAAGTTATACTTCTCTGTGTGTGTGTGTTTTCTTTTAACATTCTTTTTACAGGTGGACTACCATGTGGGCCCTTTAATGCCCCGCATGCTGAGACTTGTGGTTCTCCTGTATAAAGCAATGTTAGGTATGTGTGAATTAACCCTAATATGCCGGCGTTTACTGGCACGGACGCCGGTGACAGCCCCGGGCTTCAGCCCTGGACGGGTGAATCCTGGGGGGGGCCCTTTATTGGGGGGGTTGTCCCCACTCCTCCAGGTACCTCGTCAAAGGCTGATCAGCCACGGTACTCATGGTATGGCCGGGGGGCCTTATGTAAAAAGTGTCCCCCGGCTGTTGGAGCCTAGTGCTGGTTTCAAAATATGGGGGGCCCCCAGATTTTTTGTCCCCCGTATTTTGGAACCAGGACCGATCCAAGTGTCCGGGGCTGGTTTCAGAAGTACGGGGGGACCCCTACACTCTTTGTCCTCCGTATTTTTTTGA